>NW_026700773.1:0-60940 GCF_030435755.1 Ochotona princeps | reverse complement strand
TTGTGAAAACTGAGTTTCCTTGAGAGCTGCTTGGAAGCCTGATGGTGTGTGAAGTTAGTGAGCCAAATGGAGTTGTTCTCCCACAAGAACCACTCGGCTGATTCTTCTTCAATATGCCCTTCACCAACATGCAGTGTTTCCTTGATTGAATTAGCTCTCACACCAATATTTGCGTCTAGAGCCTTTGCATTGAGGGCTATCTGAAAAGGGCTGTGGCGCTGAAGTTGTCTGTGAATGTGGAGTTGGTGGCATGTGAAACCCGCATGTGGAGCATTCGTTTGTGTGGGATGCTCTACCAGGTTCTTTCCTAGATAATGCACTCAAAGGGCACTAAGCATAGAGTGTGAAAACTGAGTTTCCTTGAGAGCTGCTTGGAAGCCTGATGGTGTGTGAAGTTAGTGAGCCAAATGGAGTTGTTCTCCCACAAGAACCACTCGGCTGATTCTTCTTCAATATGCCCTTCACCAACATACAGTGTTTCCTTGATTTAATTAGCTCTCACACCAATATTTGTGTCTAGAGCCTTTGCATTGAGGGCTATGTGAAAACGGCTGTGGCGTTGAAGTTGCCTGTGAATGTGAAGTTGGTGGCATGTGAAACCCGCATGTAGAGCATTCGTTTGTGTGGGATGCTCTACCAGGTTCATTCCTAGATAATGCACTCAAAGGGCACTAAGCATAGAGTGTGAAAGCTGAGTTTCCTTGAGAGCTGCTTGGAAGCCTGATGTTGTGTGAAGTTAGTGAGCAAATGGAGTTGTTCTCCCACAAGAACCACTCGGCTGATTCTTCTTCAATATGCCCTTCACCAACATGCAGTGTTTCCTTGATTGAATTAGCTCTCACACCAATATTTGCGTCTAGAACCTTTGCATTGAGGGCTATGTGAAAACGGCTGTGGCGCTGAAGTTGCCTGAGAATGTGGAGTTGGTGGCATGTGAAACCCGCATGTGGAGCATTCGCTTGTGTGGGATGCTCTACCAGGTTCATTCCTAGATAATGCACTCAAAGGGCACTAAGCATAGAGTGTGAAAACTGAGTTTCCTTGAGAGCTGCTTGGAAGCCTGATGGTGTGTGAAGTTAGTGATCCAAATGGAGTTGTTCTCCCACAAGAACCACTCGGCTGATCCTTCTTCAATATGCCCTTCACCAACATGCAGTGTTTCCTTGATTGAATTAGCTCTCACACCAATATTTGCGTCTTGAGCCTTTGCATTGAGGGCTATCTGAAAACGGCTGTGGCGCTGAAGTTGCCTGTGAATGTGGAGTTGGTGGCATGTGAAACCCGCATGTGGAGCATTCGTTTGTGAGGGATCTTCACCAAGCTTCATTCAGTCCTAGGCACACAAAGGGCACTAAGCATAGAGTGTGAAAACTGAGTTTCCTTGAGAGCTGCTTGGAAGCCTGATGGTGTGTGAAGTTAGTGAGCCAAATGGAGTTGTTCTCCCACAAGAACCACTCGGCTGATCCTTCTTCAATATGCCCTTTACCAACATGCAGTGTTTCCTTGATTGAATTAGCTCTCACACCAATATTTGCGTCTAGAGCCTTTGCATTGAGGGCTATGTGAAAACGGCTGTGGCGCTGAAGTTGCCTGTGAATGTGGAGTTGGTGGCATGTGAAACCCGCATGTGGAGCATTCGTTTGTGTGGGATGCTCTACCAGGTTCATTCCTACATAATGCACTCAAAGGGCACTAAGCATAGAGTGTGAAAACTGAGTTTCCTTGAGAGCTGCTTGGAAGCCTGATGGTGTGTGAAGTTAGTGAGCCAAATGGAGTTGTTCTCCCACAAGAACCACTCGGCTGATCCTTCTTCTTCAATATGCCTTTCACCAACATGCAGTGTTTCCTTGATTGAATTAGCTCTCACACCAATATTTGCGTCTAGAGCCTTTGCATTGAGGGCTATGTGAAAACGGCTGTGGCGCTGAAGTTGCCTGTCAATGTGGAGTTGGTGGCATGTGAAACCCGCATGTGGAGCATTCGTTTGTGTGGAATGTTCACCAAGCTTCATTTCAGTCCTAGGCACTCAAAGGGCACTAAGCATAGAGTGTGAAAACTGAGTTTCCTTGAGAGCTGCTTGGAAGCCTGATGGTGTGTGAAGTTAGTGAGCCAAATGGAGTTGTTCTCCCACAAGAACCACTCGGCTGATTCTTCTTCAATATGCCCTTCACCAACATGCAGTGTTTCCTTGATTGAATTAGCTCTCACACCAATATTTGCGTCTAGAGCCTTTGCATTGAGGGCTATCTGAAAACGGCTGTGGCGCTGAAGTTGTCTGTGAATGTGGAGTTGGTGGCATGTGAAACCCGCATGTGGAGCATTCGTTTGTGTGGGATGCTCTACCAGGTTCATTCCTAGATAATGCACTCAAAGGGCACTAAGCATAGAGTGTGAAAACTGAGTTTCCTTGAGAGCTGCTTGGAAGCCTGATGGTGTGTGAAGTTAGTGAGCCAAATGGAGTTGTTCTCCCACAAGAACCACTCGGCTGATCCTTCTTCAATATGCCCTTCACCAACATGCAGTGTTTCCTTGATTGAATTAGCTCTTCACACCAGTATTTGCGTCTAGAGCCTTTGCATTGAGGGCTATCTGAAAACGGCTGTGGCGCTGAAGTTGCCTGTGAATTTGGAGTTGGTGGCATGTGAAACCTGCATGTGGAGCATTCGTTTGTGTGGCATGCTCACCAAGCTTCATTTCAGTCCTAGGCACTCAAAGGGCACTAAGCATAAGAGTGTGAAAACTGAGTTTCCTTGAGAGCTGCTTGGAAGCCTGATGGTGTGTGAAGTTAGTGAGCCAAATGGAGTTGTTCTCCCACAAGAACCACTCGGCTGATTCTTCTTCAATATGCCCTTCACCAACATGCAGTGTTTCCTTGATTGAATTAGCTCTCACACAAATATTTGCGTCTAGAGCCTTTGCATTGAGGGCTATGTGAAAACGGCTGTGGCGCTGAAGTTGCCTGTGAATGTGGAGTTGGTGGCATGTGAAACCCGCATGTGGAGCATTCGTTTGTGTGGAATGTTCACCAAGCTTCATTTCAGTCCTAGGCACTCAAAGGGCACTAAGCATAGAGTGTGAAAACTGAGTTTCCTTGAGAGCTGCTTGGAAGCCTGATGGTGTGTGAAGTTAGTGAGCCAAATGGAGTTGTTCTCCCACAAGAACCACTCGGCTGATTCTTCTTCAATATGCCCTTCACCAACATGCATTGTTTCCTTGATTGAATTAGCTCTCACACCAATATTTGCGTCTAGAGCCTTTGCATTGAGGGCTATCTGAAAACGGCTGTGGCGCTGAAGTTGCCTGTGAATGTGGAGTTGGTGGCATGTGAAACCCGCATGTGGAGCATTCGTTTGTGTGGGATGCTCTACCAGGTTCATTCCTAGATAATGCACTCAAAGGGCACTAAGCATAGAGTGTGAAAACTGAGTTTCCTTGAGAGCTGCTTGGAAGCCTGATGGTGTGTGAAGTTAGTGAGCCAAATGGAGTTGTTCTCCCACAAGAACCACTCGGCTGATCCTTCTTCAATATGCCCTTCACCAACATACAGTGTTTCCTTGATTGAAATAGCTCTCACACCAATATTTGCGTCTAGAGCCTTTGCATTGAGGGCTATGTGAAAACGCTGTGGCGCTGAAGTTGCCTGTGAATGTGGAGTTGGTGGCATGTGAAACCCGCATGTGGAGCATTCGTTTGTGTGGGATGCTCTACCAGGTTCATTCCTAGATAAAGCACACAAAGGGCACTAAGCATAGAGTGTGAAAACTGAGTTTCCTTGAGAGCTGCTTGGAAGCCTGATGGTGTGTGAAGTTAGTGAGCCAAATGGAGTTGTTCTCCCACAAGAACCACAAGGCTGATCCTTCTTCAATATGCCCTTCACCAACATGCAGTGTTTCCTTGATTGAATTAGCTCTCACACCAATATTTGCGTCTTGAGCCTTTGCATTGAGGGCTATCTGAAAACGGCTGTGGCGCTGAAGTTGCCTGTGAATGTGGAGTTGGTGGCATGTGAAACCCGCATGTGGAGCATTCGTTTGTGAGGGATCTTCACCAAGCTTCATTTCAGTCCTAGGCACACAAAGGGCACTAAGCATAGAGTGTGAAAACTGAGTTTCCTTGAGAGCTGCTTGGAAGCCTGATGGTGTGTGAAGTTAGTGAGCCAAATGGAGTTGTTCTCCCACAAGAACCACTCGGCTGATTCTTCTTCAATATGCCCTTCACCAACATGCAGTGTTTCCTTGATTGAATTAGCTCTCACACCAATATTTGCGTCTAGAGCCTTTGCATTGAGGGCTATGTGAAAACCGCTGTGGCGCTGAAGTTGCCTGTGGATGTGGAGTTGGTGGCATGTGAAACCCGCATGTGGAGCATTCGTTTGAGTGGAATGTTCACCAAGCTTCCTTTCAGTCCTAGGAACTCAAAGGGCACTAAGCATAGAGTGTGAAAACTGAGTTTCCTGGAGAGCTGCTTGGAAGCCTGATGGTGTGTGAAGTTAGTGATCCAAATGGAGTTGTTCTCCCACAAGAACCACTCGGCTGATCCTTCTTCTTCAATATGCCCTTCACCAACATGCAGTGTTTCCTTGATTGAATTAGCTCTCACACCAATATTTGCGTCTAGAGCCTTTGCATTGAGGGCTTTGTGAAAACGGCTGTGGTGCTGAAGTTGCCTGAGAATGTGGAGTTGGTGGCATGTGAAACCCGCATGTGGAGCATTCATTTGTGTGGGATGCTCTACCAGGTTCATTTCAGTCCTAGGCACTCAAAGGGCACTAAGCATAGAGTGTGAAAACTGAGTTTCCTTGAGAGCTGCTTGGAAGCCTGATGGTGTGTGAAGTTAGTGAGCCAAATGGAGTTGTTCTCCCACAAGAACCACTCGGCTGATTCTTCTTCAATATGCCCTTCACCAACATGCAGTGTTTCCTTGATTGAATTAGCTCTCACACCATATTTGTGTCTAGAGCCTTTGCATTGAGGGCTATCTGAAAACGGGTGTGGCGCTGAAGTTGCCTGTGAATGTGGAGTTGGTGGCATGTGAAACCTGCATGTGGAGCATTCGTTTGTGTGGAATGTTCACCAAGCTTCATTTCAGTCCTAGGAACTCAAAGGGCACTAAGCATAGAGTGTGAAAACTGAGTTTCCTGGAGAGCTGCTTGGAAGCCTGATAGTGTGTGAAGTTAGTGATCCAAATGGAGTTGTTCTCCCACAAGAACCACTCGGCTGATCCTTCTTCTTCAATATGCCCTTCACCAACATGCAGTGTTTCCTTGATTGAATTAGCTCTCACACCAATATTTGCGTCTAGAGCCTTTGCATTGAGGGCTATCTGAAAACGGCTGTGGCGCTGAAGTTGCCTGTGAATGTGGAGTTGGTGGCATGTGAAACCCGCATGTGGAGCATTCATTTGTGTGGGATGCTCTACCAGGTTCATTTCAGTCCTAGGCACTCAAAGGGCACTAAGCATAGAGTGTGAAAACTGAGTTTCCTTGAGAGCTGCTTGGAAGCCTGATGGTGTGTGAAGTTAGTGCGCCAAATGGAGTTGTTCTCCCACAAGAACCACTCGGCTGATTCTTCTTCAATATGCCCTTCACCAACATGCAGTGTTTCCTTGATTGAATTAGCTCTCACACCAATATTTGCGTCTAGAGCCTTTGCATTGAGGGCTATCTGAAAACGGCTGTGGTGCTGAAGTTGCCTGAGAATGTGGAGTTGGTGGCATGTGAAACCCGCATGTGGAGCATTCGTTTGTGTGGGATGCTCTACCAGGTTCATTCCTAGATAATGCACTCAAAGGGCACTAAGCATAGAGTGTGAAAACTGAGTTTCCTTGAGAGCTGCTTGGAAGCCTGATGGTGTGTGAAGTTAATGAGCCAAACGGAGTTGTTCTCCCACAAGAACCACTCGGCTGATTCTTCTTCAATATGCCCTTCACCAACATGCAGTGTTTCCTTGATTGAAATAGCTCTCACACCAATATTTGCATCTAGAGCCTTTGCATTGAGGGCTATCTGAAAACGGCTGTGGTGCTGAAGTTGTCTGAGAATGTGGAGTTGGTGGCATGTGAAACCCGCATGTGGAGCATTCGTTTGTGTGGGATGCTCTACCAGGTTCATTCCTAGATAATGCACTCAAAGCGCACTAAGCATAGAGTGTGAAAACTGAGTTTCCTTGAGAGCTGCTTGGAAGCCTGATGGTGTGTGAAGTTAGTGAGCCAAATGGAGTTGTTCTCCCACAAGAACCACTCGGCTGATCCTTCTTCAATATGCCCTTCACCAACATGCAGTGTTTCCTTGATTGAATTAGCTCTCACACCAATATTTGCGTCTAGAGCCTTTGCATTGAGGGCTAAGTAAAAACGGCTGTGGCGCTGAAGTTGCCTGTGAATGTGGAGTTGGTGGCATGTGAAACCTGCATGTGGAGCATTCGTTTCTGTGGAATGTTCACCAAGCTTCATTTCAGTCCTAGGCACTCAAAGGGCACTAAGCATAGAGTGTGAAAACTGAGTTTCCTTGATAGCTGCTTGGAAGCCTGATGGTGTGTGAAGTTAGTGAGCCAAATGGAGTTGTTCTCCCACAAGAACCACTCGGCTGATCCTTCTTCAATATGCCCTTCACCAACATGCAGTGTTTCCTTGATTGAATTAGCTCTCACACCAATATTTGCGTCTAGAGCCTTTGCATTGAGGGCTATCTGAAAACGGCTGTGGCGCTGACGTTGCCTGTGAATGTGGAGTTGGTGGCATGTGAAACCTGCATGTGGAGCATTCGTTTGTGTGGAATGTTCACCAAGCTTCATTTCAGTCCTAGGCACTCAAAGGGCACTAAGCATAGAGTGTGAAAACTGAGTTTCCTTGAGAGCTGCTTGGAAGCCTGATGGTGTGTGAAGTTAGTGAGCCAAATGGAGTTGTTCTCCCACAAGAACCACTCGGCTGATTCTTCTTCAATATGCCCTTCACCAACATGCAGTGTTTCCTTGATTGAATTAGCTCTCACACCAATATTTGCGTCTAGAGCCTTTGCATTGAGGGCTAAGTAAAATGGCTGTGGCGCTGAAGTTGCCTGTGAATGTGGAGTTGGTGGCATGTGAAACCCGCATGTGGAGCATTCGTTTGTGTGGAATGTTCACCAAGCTTCATTTCAGTCCTAGGCACTCAAAGGGCACTCAGCATAGAGTGTGAAAACTGAGTTTCCTTGAGAGCTGCTTGGAAGCCTGATGGTGTGTGAAGTTAGTGAGCCAAATGGAGTTGTTCTCCCACAAGAACCACTCGGCTGATTCTTCTTCAATATGCCCTTCACCAACATGCAGTGTTTCCTTGATTGAATTAGCTCTCACACCAATATTTGCGTCTAGAGCCTTTGCATTGAGGGCTAAGTAAAAACGGCTGTGGCGCTGAAGTTGCCTGTGAATGTGGAGTTGGTGGCATGTGAAACCTGCATGTGGAGCATTCGTTTGTGTGGAATGTTCACCAAGCTTCATTTCAGTCCTAGGCACTCAAAGGGCACTAAGCATAGAGTGTGAAAACTGAGTTTCCTTGATAGCTGCTTGGAAGCCTGATGGTGTGTGAAGTTAGTGAGCCAAATGGAGTTGTTCTCCCACAAGAACCACTCGGCTGATCCTTCTTCAATATGCCCTTCACCAACATGCACTGTTTCCTTGATTGAATTAGCTCTCACACCAATATTTGCGTCTAGAGCCTTTGCATTGAGGGCTATCTGAAAACGGCTGTGGCGCTGACGTTGCCTGTGAATGTGGAGTTGGTGGCATGTGAAACCTGCATGTGGAGCATTCGTTTGTGTGGAATGTTCACCAAGCTTCATTTCAGTCCTAGGCACTCAAAGGGCACTAAGCATAGAGTGTGAAAACTGAGTTTCCTTGAGAGCTGCTTGGAAGCCTGATGGTGTGTGAAGTTAGTGAGCCAAATGCAGTTGTTCTCCCACAAGAACCACTCGGCTGATTCTTCTTCAATATGCCCTTCACCAACATGCAGTGTTTCCTTGATTGAATTAGCTCTCACACCAATATTTGCGTCTAGAGCCTTTGCATTGAGGGCTAAGTAAAATGGCTGTGGCGCTGAAGTTGCCTGTGAATGTGGAGTTGGTGGCATGTGAAACCCGCATGTGGAGCATTCGTTTGTGTGGAATGTTCACCAAGCTTCATTTCAGTCCTAGGTACTCAAAGGGCACTCAGCATAGAGTGTGAAAACTGAGTTTCCTTGAGAGCTGCTTGGAAGCCTGATGGTGTGTGAAGTTAGTGATCCAAATGGAGTTGTTCTCCCACAAGAACCACTCGGCTGATCCTTCTTCTTCAATATGCTCTTCACCAACATGCAGTGTTTCCTTGATTGAATTAGCTCTCACACCAATATTTGCGTCTAGAGCCTTTGCATTGAGGGCTATCTGAAAACGGCTGTGGCGCTGAAGTTGTCTGTGAATATGGAGTTGGTGGCATGTGAAACCCGCATGTGGAGCATTCGTTTGTGTGGGATGCTCTACCAGGTTTATTTCTAGATAATGCACTGAAAGAGCACTAAGCATAGAGTGTGAAAACTGAGTTTCCTTGAGAGCTGCTTGGAAGCCTGATGGTGTGTGAAGTTAGTGAGCCAAATGGAGTTGTTCTCCCACAAGAACCACTCGGCTGATCCTTCTTCAATATGCCCTTCACCAACATGCAGTGTTTCCTTGATTGAATTAGCTCTCACACAAATATTTGCGTCTAGAGCCTTTGCATTGAGGGCTATCTGAAAACGGCTGTGGCGCTGAAGTTGCCTGTGAATGTGGAGTTGGTGGCATGTGAAACCCGCATGTGGAGCATTCGTTTGTGTGGGATGCTCACCAAGCTTCATTTCAGTCCTAGGCACTCAAAGGGCACTAAGCATAGAGTGTGAAAACTGAGTTTCCTTGAGAGCTGCTTGGAAGCCTGATGGTGTGTGAAGTTAGTGAGCCAAATGGAGTTGTTCTCCCACAAGAACCACTCGGCTGATTCTTCTTCAATATGCACTTCACCAACATGCAGTGTTTCCTTGATTGAATTAGCTCTCACACCAATATTTGCGTCTAGAGCCTTTGCATTGAGGGCTATGTAAAAACGGCTGTGGCGCTGAAGTTGCCTGTGAATGTGGAGTTGGTGGCATGTGAAACCCGCATGTGGAGCATTCGTTTGTGTGGAATGTTCACCAAGCTTCATTTCAGTCCTAGGCACTCAAAGGGCACTAAGCATAGAGTGTGAAAACTGAGTTTCCTTGAGAGCTGCTTGGAAGCCTGATGGTGTGTGAAGTTAGTGATCCAAATGGAGTTGTTCTCCCACAAGAACCACTCGGCTGATTCTTCTTCAATATGCCCTTCACCAACATGCAGTGTTTCCTTGATTGAATTAGCTCTCACACCGATATTTGTGTCTAGAGCCTTTGCATTGAGGGCTATGTGAAAACGGCTGTGGCGCTGAAGTTGCCTGTGAATGTGGAGTTGGTGGCATGTGAAACCCGCATGTGGAGCATTCGTTTGTGTGGAATGTTCACCAAGCTTCATTTCAGTCCTAGGAACTCAAATGGCACTAAGCATAGAGTGTGAAAACTGAGTTTCCTGGAGAGCTGCTTGGAAGCCTGATGGTGTGTGAAGTTAGTGATCCAAATGCAGTTGTTCTCCCACAAGAACCACTCAGCTGATCCTTGTTCTTCAATATGCCCTTCACCAACATGCAGTGTTTCCTTGATTGAATTAGCTCTCACACCAATATTTGCGTCTAGAGCCTTTGCATTGAGGGCTATCTGAAAACGGCTGTGGCGCTGAAGTTGCCTGTGAATGTGGAGTTGGTGGCATGTGAAACCCGCATGTGGAGCATTCGTTTGTGTGGGATGCTCTACCAGGTTCATTTCAGTCCTAGGCACTCAAAGGGCACTAAGCATAGAGTGTGAAAACTGAGTTTCCTTGAGAGCTGCTTGGAAGCCTGATGGTGTGTGAAGTTAGTGAGCCAAATGGAGTTGTTCTCCCACAAGAACCACTCGGCTGATTCTTCTTCAATATGCCCTTCACCAACATGCAGTGTTTCCTTGATTGAATTAGCTCTCACACCAATATTTGCGTCTAGAGCCTTTGCATTGAGGGCTATCTGAAAACGGCTGTGGTGCTGAAGTTGCCTGAGAATGTGGAGTTGGTGGCATGTGAAACCCGCATGTGGAGCATTCGTTTGTGTGGGATGCTCTACCAGGTTCATTCCTAGATAATGCACTCAAAGGGCACTAAGCATAGAGTGTGAAAACTGAGTTTCCTTGAGAGCTGCTTGGAAGCCTGATGGTGTGTGAAGTTAATGAGCCAAACGGAGTTGTTCTCCCACAAGAACCACTCGGCTGATTCTTCTTCAATATGCCCTTCACCAACATGCAGTGTTTCCTTGATTGAAATAGCTCTCACACCAATATTTGCATCTAGAGCCTTTGCATTGAGGGCTATCTGAAAACGGCTGTGGTGCTGAAGTTGTCTGAGAATGTGGAGTTGGTGGCATGTGAAACCCGCATGTGGAGCATTCGTTTGTGTGGGATGCTCTACCAGGTTCATTCCTAGATAATGCACTCAAAGCGCACTAAGCATAGAGTGTGAAAACTGAGTTTCCTTGAGAGCTGCTTGGAAGCCTGATGGTGTGTGAAGTTAGTGAGCCAAATGGAGTTGTTCTCCCACAAGAACCACTCGGCTGATCCTTCTTCAATATGCCCTTCACCAACATGCAGTGTTTCCTTGATTGAATTAGCTCTCACACCAATATTTGCGTCTAGAGCCTTTGCATTGAGGGCTATCTGAAAACGGCTGTGGCGCTGAAGTTGCCTGTGAATGTGGAGTTGGTGGCATGTGAAACCTGCATGTGGAGCATTCGTTTGTGTGGAATGTTCACCAAGCTTCATTTCAGTCCTAGGCACTCAAAGGGCACTAAGCATAGAGTGTGAAAACTGAGTTTCCTTGAGAGCTGCTTGGAAGCCTGATGGTGTGTGAAGTTAGTGAGCCAAATGGAGTTGTTCTCCCACAAGAACCACTCGGCTGATTCTTCTTTAATATGCCCTTCACCAACATGCAGTGTTTCCTTGATTGAATTAGCTCTCACACCAATATTTGCGTCTAGAGCCTTTGCATTGAGGGCTATCTAAAAACGGCTGTGGCGCTGAAGTTGCCTGTGAATGTGGAGTTGGTGGCATGTGAAACCTGCATGTGGAGCATTCGTTTGTGTGGAATGTTCACCAAGCTTCATTTCAGTCCTAGGCACTCAAAGGGCACTAAGCATAGAGTGTGAAAACTGAGTTTCCTTGATAGCTGCTTGGAAGCCTGATGGTGTGTGAAGTTAGTGAGCCAAATGGAGTTGTTCTCCCACAAGAACCACTCGGCTGATCCTTCTTCAATATGCCCTTCACCAACATGCACTGTTTCCTTGATTGAATTAGCTCTCACACCAATATTTGCGTCTAGAGCCTTTGCATTGAGGGCTATCTGAAAACGGCTGTGGCGCTGACGTTGCCTGTGAATGTGGAGTTGGTGGCATGTGAAACCTGCATGTGGAGCATTCGTTTGTGTGGAATGTTCACCAAGCTTCATTTCAGTCCTAGGCACTCAAAGGGCACTCAGCATAGAGTGTGAAAACTGAGTTTCCTTGAGAGCTGCTTGGAAGCCTGATGGTGTGTGAAGTTAGTGATCCAAATGGAGTTGTTCTCCCACAAGAACCACTCGGCTGATCCTTCTTCTTCAATATGCTCTTCACCAACATGCAGTGTTTCCTTGATTGAATTAGCTCTCACACCAATATTTGCGTCTAGAGCCTTTGCATTGAGGGCTATCTGAAAACGGCTGTGGCGCTGAAGTTGTCTGTGAATATGGAGTTGGTGGCATGTGAAACCCGCATGTGGAGCATTCGTTTGTGTGGGATGCTCTACCAGGTTTATTTCTAGATAATGCACTCAAAGAGCACTAAGCATAGAGTGTGAAAACTGAGTTTCCTTGAGAGCTGCTTGGAAGCCTGATGGTGTGTGAAGTTAGTGAGCCAAATGGAGTTGTTCTCCCACAAGAACCACTCGGCTGATCCTTCTTCAATATGCCCTTCACCAACATGCAGTGTTTCCTTGATTGAATTAGCTCTCACACAAATATTTGCGTCTAGAGCCTTTGCATTGAGGGCTATCTGAAAACGGCTGTGGCGCTGAAGTTGCCTGTGAATGTGGAGTTGGTGGCATGTGAAACCCGCATGTGGAGCATTCGTTTGTGTGGGATGCTCACCAAGCTTCATTTCAGTCCTAGGCACTCAAAGGGCACTAAGCATAGAGTGTGAAAACTGAGTTTCCTTGAGAGCTGCTTGGAAGCCTGATGGTGTGTGAAGTTAGTGAGCCAAATGGAGTTGTTCTCCCACAAGAACCACTCGGCTGATTCTTCTTCAATATGCACTTCACCAACATGCAGTGTTTCCTTGATTGAATTAGCTCTCACACCAATATTTGCGTCTAGAGCCTTTGCATTGAGGGCTATGTAAAAACTGCTGTTGCGCTGAAGTTGCCTGTGAATGTGGAGTTGGTGGCATGTGAAACCCGCATGTGGAGCATTCGTTTGTGTGGAATGTTCACCAAGCTTCATTTCAGTCCTAGGCACTCAAAGGGCACTAAGCATAGAGTGTGAAAACTGAGTTTCCTTGAGAGCTGCTTGGAAGCCTGATGGTGTGTGAAGTTAGTGATCCAAATGGAGTTGTTCTCCCACAAGAACCACTCGGCTGATTCTTCTTCAATATGCCCTTCACCAACATGCAGTGTTTCCTTGATTGAATTAGCTCTCACACCGATATTTGTGTCTAGAGCCTTTGCATTGAGGGCTATGTGAAAACGGCTGTGGCGCTGAAGTTGCCTGTGAATGTGGAGTTGGTGGCATGTGAAACCCGCATGTGGAGCATTCGTTTGTGTGGAATGTTCACCAAGCTTCATTTCAGTCCTAGGAACTCAAATGGCACTAAGCATAGAGTGTGAAAACTGAGTTTCCTGGAGAGCTGCTTGGAAGCCTGATGGTGTGTGAAGTTAGTGATCCAAATGCAGTTGTTCTCCCACAAGAACCACTCAGCTGATCCTTGTTCTTCAATATGCCCTTCACCAACATGCAGTGTTTCCTTGATTGAATTAGCTCTCACACCAATATTTGCGTCTAGAGCCTTTGCATTGAGGGCTATGTGAAAACGGCTGTGGCGCTGAAGTTGCCTGTGAATGTGGAGTTGGTGGCATGTGAAACCCGCATGTGGAGCATTCATTTGTGTGGGATGCTCTACCAGGTTCATTTCAGTCCTAGGCACTCAAAGGGCACTAAGCATAGAGTGTGAAAACTGAGTTTCCTTGAGAGCTGCTTGGAAGCCTGATGGTGTGTGAAGTTAGTGAGCCAAATGGAGTTGTTCTCCCACAAGAACCACTCGGCTGATTCTTCTTCAATATGCCCTTCACCAACATGCAGTGTTTCCTTGATTGAATTAGCTCTCACACCAATATTTGCGTCTAGAGCCTTTGCATTGAGGGCTATCTGAAAACGGCTGTGGCGCTGAAGTTGTCTGTGAATATGGAGTTGGTGGCATGTGAAACCGGCATGTGGAGCATTCGTTTGTGTGGGATGCTCTACCAGGTTTATTCCTAGATAATGCACTCAAAGGGCACTAAGCCTAGAGTGTGAAAACTGAGTTTCCTTGAGAGCTGCTTGGAAGGCTGATGGTGTGTGAAGTTAGTGAGCCAAATGGAGTTGTTCTCCCACAAGAACCACTCGGCTGATCCTTCTTCAATATGCCCTTCACCAACATGCAGTGTTTCCTTGATTGAATTAGCTCTCACACAAATATTTGCGTCTAGAGCCTTTGCATTGAGGGCTATCTGAAAACGGCTGTGGCGCTGACGTTGCCTGTGAATGTGGAGTTGGTGGCATGTGAAACCCGCATGTGGAGCATTCGTTTGTGTGGGATGCTCACCAAGCTTCATTTCAGTCCTAGGCACTCAAAGGGCACTAAGCATAGAGTGTGAAAACTGAGTTTCCTTGAGAGCTGCTTGGAAGCCTGATGGTGTGTGAAGTTAGTGATCCAAATGGAGTTGTTCTCCCACAAGAACCACTCGGCTGATTCTTCTTCAATATGCCCTTCACCAACATGCAGTGTTTCCTTGATTGAATTAGCTCTCACACCAGTATTTGAGTCTAGAGCCTTTGAATTGAGGGCTATGTAAAAACGGCTGTGGCGCTGAAGTTGCCTGTGAATGTGGAGTTGGTGGCATGTGAAACCCGCATGTGGAGCATTCGTTTGTGTGGAATGTTCACCAAGCTTCATTTCAGTCCTAGGCACTCAAAGGGCACTAAGCATAGAGTGTGAAAACTGAGTTTCCTTGAGAGCTGCTTGGAAGCCTGATGGTGTGTGAAGTTAGTGATCCAAATGGAGTTGTTCTCCCACAAGAACCACTCGGCTGATTCTTCTTCAATATGCCCTTCACCAACATGCAGTGTTTCCTTGATTGAATTAGCTCTCACACCAATATTTGTGTCTAGAGCCTTTGCATTGAGGGCTATGTGAAAACGGCTGTGGCGCTGAAGTTGCCTGTGAATGTGGAGTTGGAGGCATGTGAAACCCGCATGTGGAGCATTCATTTGTGTGGGATGCTCTACCAGGTTCATTTCAGTCCTAGGCACTCAAAGGGCACTAAGCATAGAGTGTGAAAACTGAGTTTCCTTGAGAGCTGCTTGGAAGCCTGATGGTGTGTGAAGTTAGTGAGCCAAATGGAGTTGTTCTCCCACAAGAACCACTCGGCTGATTCTTCTTCAATATGCCCTTCACCAACATGCAGTGTTTCCTTGATTGAATTAGCTCTCACACCAGTATTTGAGTCTAGAGCCTTTGCATTGAGGGCTATCTGAAAACGGCTGTGGCGCTGAAGTTGCCTGTGAATGTGGAGTTGGTGGCATGTGAAACCCGCATGTGGAGCATTCGTTTGTGTGGGATGCTCTACCAGGTTCATTCCTAGATAATGCACTCAAAGGGCACTAAGCATAGAGTGTGAAAACTGAGTTTCCTTGAGAGCTGCTTGAAAGCCTGATGGTGTGTGAAGTTAGTGAGCCAAATGGAGTTGTTCTCCCACAAGGACCACTCGGCTGATTCTTCTTCAATATGCCCTTCACCAACATGCAGTGTTTCCTTGATTGAATTAGCTCTCACACCAATATTTGCGTCTAGAGCCTTTGCATTGAGGGCTTTGTGAAAACGGCTGTGGCGCTGAAGTTGCCTGTGAATGTGGAGTCGGTGCCATGTGAAACCCGCATGTGGAGCATTTGTTTGTGTGGAATGTTCACCAAGCTTCATTTCAGTCCTAGGCTCTCAAAGGGCACTAAGCATAGAGTGTGAAAACTGAGTTTCCTGGAGAGCTGCTTGGAAGCCTGATGGTGCGTGAAGTTAGTGAGCCAAATGGAGTTGTTCTCCCACAAGAACCACTCGGCTGATCCTTCTTCTTCAATATGCCCTTCACCAACATGCAGTGTTTCCTTGATTGAAATAGCTCTCACACCAATATTTGCGTCTAGAGCCTTTGCATTGAGGGCTATGTGAAAACGGCTGTGGCGCTGAAGTTGCCTGTGAATGTGGAGTTGGTGGCATGTGAAACCCGCATGTGGAGCATTCATTTGTGTGGAATGCTCTACCAGGTTCATTTCAGTCCTAGGCACTCAAAGGGCACTAAGCATAGAGTGTGAAAACTGAGTTTCCTTGAGAGCTGCTTGGAAGCCTGATGGTGTGTGAAGTTAGTGAGCCAAATGGAGTTGTTCTCCCACAAGAACCACTCGGCTGATTCTTCTTCAATATGCCCTTCACCAACATGCAGTGTTTCCTTGATTGAATTAGCTCTCACACCAGTATTTGAGTCTAGAGCCTTTGCATTGAGGGCTATCTGAAAACGGCTGTGGCGCTGACGTTGCCTGTGAATGTGGAGTTGGTGGCATGTGAAACCCGCATGTGGAGCATTCGTTTGTGTGGGATGCTCACCAAGCTTCATTTCAGTCCTAGGCACTCAAAGGGCACTAAGCATAGAGTGTGAAAACTGAGTTTCCTTGAGAGCTGCTTGGAAGCCTGATGGTGTGTGAAGTTAGTGATCCAAATGGAGTTGTTCTCCCACAAGAACCACTCGGCTGATTCTTCTTCAATATGCCCTTCACCAACATGCAGTGTTTCCTTGATTGAATTAGCTCTCACACCAGTATTTGAGTCTAGAGCCTTTGAATTGAGGGCTATGTAAAAACGGCTGTGGCGCTGAAGTTGCCTGTGAATGTGGAGTTGGTGGCATGTGAAACCCGCATGTGGAGCATTCGTTTGTGTGGAATGTTCACCAAGCTTCATTTCAGTCCTAGGCACTCAAAGGGCACTAAGCATAGAGTGTGAAAACTGAGTTTCCTTGAGAGCTGCTTGGAAGCCTGATGGTGTGTGAAGTTAGTGATCCAAATGGAGTTGTTCTCCCACAAGAACCACTCGGCTGATTCTTCTTCAATATGCCCTTCACCAACATGCAGTGTTTCCTTGATTGAATTAGCTCTCACACCAATATTTGTGTCTAGAGCCTTTGCATTGAGGGCTATGTGAAAACGGCTGTGGCGCTGAAGTTGCCTGTGAATGTGGAGTTGGAGGCATGTGAAACCCGCATGTGGAACATTCATTTGTGTGGGATGCTCTACCAGGTTCATTTCAGTCCTAGGCACTCAAAGGGCACTAAGCATAGAGTGTGAAAACTGAGTTTCCTTGAGAGCTGCTTGGAAGCCTGATGGTGTGTGAAGTTAGTGAGCCAAATGGAGTTGTTCTCCCACAAGAACCACTCGGCTGATTCTTCTTCAATATGCCCTTCACCAACATGCAGTGTTTCCTTGATTGAATTAGCTCTCACACAAGTATTTGAGTCTAGAGCCTTTGCATTGAGGGCTATCTGAAAACGGCTGTGGCGCTGAAGTTGCCTGTGAATGTGGAGTTGGTGGCATGTGAAACCCGCATGTGGAGCATTCGTTTGTGTGGGATGCTCTACCAGGTTCATTCCTAGATAATGCACTCAAAGGGCACTAAGCATAGAGTGTGAAAACTGAGTTTCCTTGAGAGCTGCTTGAAAGCCTGATGGTGTGTGAAGTTAGTGAGCCAAATGGAGTTGTTCTCCCACAAGGACCACTCGGCTGATTCTTCTTCAATATGCCCTTCACCAACATGCAGTGTTTCCTTGATTGAATTAGCTCTCACACCAATATTTGCGTCTAGATCCTTTGCATTGAGGGCTTTGTGAAAACGGCTGTGGCGCTGAAGTTGCCTGTGAATGTGGAGTCGGTGCCATGTGAAACCCGCATGTGGAGCATTTGTTTGTGTGGAATGTTCACCAAGCTTCATTTCAGTCCCAGGCTCTCAAAGGGCACTAAGCATAGAGTGTGAAAACTGAGTTTCCTGGAGAGCTGCTTGGAAGCCTGATGGTGCGTGAAGTTAGTGAGCCAAATGGAGTTGTTCTCCCACAAGAACCACTCGGCTGATCCTTCTTCTTCAATATGCCCTTCACCAACATGCAGTGTTTCCTTGATTGAAATAGCTCTCACACCAATATTTGCGTCTAGAGCCTTTGCATTGAGGGCTATGTGAAAACGGCTGTGGCGCTGAAGTTGCCTGTGAATGTGGAGTTGGTGGCATGTGAAACCCGCATGTGGAGCATTCATTTGTGTGGAATGCTCTACCAGGTTCATTTCAGTCCTAGGCACTCAAAGGGTACTAAGCATAGAGTGTGAAAACTGAGTTTCCTTGAGAGCTGCTTGGAAGCCTGATGGTGTGTGAAGTTAGTGAGCCAAATGGAGTTGTTCTCCCACAAGAACCACTCGGCTGATTCTTCTTCAATATGCCCTTCACCAACATGCAGTGTTTCCTTGATTGAAATAGCTCTCACACCAATATTTGTGTCTAGAGCCTTTGCATTGAGGGCTATGTGAAAACGGCTGTGTTGCTGAAGTTGCCTGAGAATGTGGAGTTGGTGGCATGTGAAACCCGCATGTGGAGCATTCGTTTGTGTGGGATGCTCTACCAGGTTCATTCCTAGATAATGCACTCAAAGCGCACTAAGCATAGAGTGTGAAAACTGAGTTTCCTTGAGAGCTGCTTGGAAGCCTGATGGTGTGTGAAGTTAGTGAACCAAATGGAGTTGTTCTCCCACAAGAACCACTCGGCTGATTCTTCTTCATATGCCCTTCACCGACATGCAGTGTTTCCTTGATTGAATTAGCTCTCACACCAATATTTGCGTCTAGAGCCTTTGCATTGAGGGCTATCTGAAAACGGCGGTGGCGCTGAAGTTGCCTGTGAATGTGGAGTTCGTGGCATGTGAAACCCGCATGTGGAGCATTCTTTTGTGTGGGATGCTCTACCAGGTTCATTCCTAGATAATGCACTCAAAGCGCACTAAGCATAGAGTGTGAAAACTGAGTTTCCTTGAGAGCTGCTTGGAAGCCTGATGGTGTGTGAAGTTAATGAGCCAAACGGAGTTGTTCTCCCACAAGAACCACTCGGCTGATTCTTCTTCAATATGCCCTTCACCAACATGCAGTGTTTCCTTGATTGAAATAGCTCTCACACCAATATTTGCATCTAGAGCCTTTGCATTGAGGGCTATCTGAAAACGGCTGTGTTGCTGAAGTTGCCTGAGAATGTGGAGTTGGTGGCATGTGAAACCCGCATGTGGAGCATTCGTTTGTGTGGGATGCTCTACCAGGTTCATTCCTAGATAATGCACTCAAAGGGCACTAAGCATAGAGTGTGAAAACTGAGTTTCCTTGAGAGCTGCTTGGAAGCCTGATGGTGTGTGAAGTTAGTGAGCCAAATGGAGTTGTTCTCCCACAAGAACCACTCGGCTGATTCTTCTTCAATATGCCCTTCACCAACATGCAGTGTTTCCTTGATTGAATTAGCTCTCACACCAATATTTGCGTCTAGAGCCTTTGCATTGAGGGCTATGTGAAAACGGCTGTGGCGCTGAAGTTGCCTGTGAATGTGGAGTTGGTGGCATGTGAAACCCGCATGTGGAGCATTCGTTTGTGTGGGATGCTCTACCAGGTTCATTCCTAGATAATGCACTCAAAGGGCACTAAGCATAGAGTGTAAAACTGAGTTTCCTTGAGAGCTGCTTGGAAGCCTGATGTGTGTGAAGTTAGTGAGCCAAATGGAGTTGTTCTCCCACAAGAACCACTCGGCTGATCCTTCTTCTTCAATATGCCCTTCACCAACATGCAGTGTTTCCTTGATTGAATTAGCTCTCACACCAATATTTGCGTCTAGAGCCTTTGCATTGAGGGCTATGTGAAAACGGCTGTGGCGCTGAAGTTGCCTGTGAATGTGGAGTTGGTGGCATGTGAAACCCGCATGTGGAGCATTCATTTGTGTGGAATGCTCTACCAGGTTCATTTCAGTCCTAGGCACTCAAAGGGCACTAAGCATAGAGTTTGAAAACTGAGTTTCCTTGAGAGCTGCTTGGAAGCCTGATGGTGTGTGAAGTTAGTGAGCCAAATGGAGTTGTTCTCCCACAAGAACCACTCGGCTGATTCTTCTTCAATATGCCCTTCAACAACATGCAGTGTTTCCTTGATTGAATTAGCTCTCACACCAGTATTTGCATCTAGAGCCTTTGCATTGAGGGCTATCTGAAAACGGCTGTGGTGCTGAAGTTGCCTGAGAATGTGGAGTTGGTGGCATGTGAAACCCGCATGTGGAGCATTCGTTTGTGTGGGATGCTCTACCAGGTTCATTCCTAGATAATGCACTCAAAGGGCACTAAGCATAGAGTGTGAAAACTGAGTTTCCTTGAGAGCTGCTTGGAAGCCTGATGGTGTGTGAAGTTAATGAGATAAAAGGAGTTGTTCTCCCACAAGAACCACTCGGCTGATTCTTCTTCAATATGCCCTTCACCAACATGCAGTGTTTCCTTGATTGAAATAGCTCTCACACCAATATTTGCATCTAGAGCCTTTGCATTGAGGGCTATCTGAAAACGGCTGTGGTGCTGAAGTTGCCTGAGAATGTGGAGTTGGTGGCATGTGAAACCCGCATGTGGAGCATTCGTTTGTGTGGGATGCTCTACCAGGTTCATTCCTAGATAATGCACTCAAAGCGCACTAAGCATAGAGTGTGAAAACTGAGTTTCCTTGAGAGCTGCTTGGAAGCCTGATGGTGTGTGAAGTTAGTGAGCCAAATGGAGTTGTTCTCCCACAAGAACCACTCGGCTGATTCTTCTTCAATATGCCCTTCACCAACATGCAGTGTTTCCTTGATTGAAATAGCTCTCACACCAATATTTGCATCTAGAGCCTTTGCATTGAGGGCTATCTGAAAACGGCTGTGGTGCTGAAGTTGCCTGAGAATGTGGAGTTGGTGGCATGTGAAACCCGCATGTGGAGCATTCGTTTGTGTGGGATGCTCTACCAGGTTCATTCCTAGATAATGCACTCAAAGCGCACTAAGCATAGAGTGTGAAAACTGAGTTTCCTTGAGAGCTGCTTGGAAGCCTGATGGTGTGTGAAGTTAGTGAGCCAAATGGAGTTGTTCTCCCACAAGAACCACTCGGCTGATTCTTCTTCAATATGCCCTTCACCAACATGCAGTGTTTCCTTGATTGCATTAGCTCTCACACCAATATTTGCATCTAGAGCCTTTGCATTGAGGGCTATCTGAAAACGGCTGTGGCGCTGAAGTTGCCTGAGAATGTGGAGTTGGTGGCATGTGAAACCCGCATGTGGAGCATTCGTTTGTGTGGGATGCTCTACCAGGTTCATTCCTAGATAATGCACTCAAAGGGCACTAAGCATAGAGTGTGAAAACTGAGTTTCCTTGAGAGCTGCTTGGAAGCCTGATGGTGTGTGAAGTTAATGAGCCAAATGGAGTTGTTCTCCCACAAGAACCACTCGGCTGATTCTTCTTCAATATGCCCTTCACCAACATGCAGTGTTTCCTTGATTGAAATAGCTCTCACACCAATATTTGCATCTAGAGCCTTTGCATTGAGGGCTATCTGAAAACGGCTGTGGTGCTGAAGTTGCCTGAGAATGTGGAGTTGGTGGCATGTGAAACCCGCATGTGGAGCATTCGTTTGTGTGGGATGCTCTACCAGGTTCATTCCTAGATAATGCACTCAAAGGGCACTAAGCATAGAGTGTGAAAACTGAGTTTCCTTGAGAGCTGCTTGGAAGCCTGATGGTGTGTGAAGTTAATGAGCCAAACGGAGTTGTTCTCCCACAAGAACCACTCGGCTGATTCTTCTTCAATATGCCCTTCACCAACATGCAGTGTTTCCTTGATTGAAATAGCTCTCACACCAATATTTGCATCTAGAGCCTTTGCATTGAGGGCTATCTGAAAACGGCTGTGGTGCTGAAGTTGCCTGAGAATGTGGAGTTGGTGGCATGTGAAACCCGCATGTGGAGCATTCGTTTGTGTGGGATGCTCTACCAGGTTCATTCCTAGATAATGCACTCAAAGCGCACTAAGCATAGAGTGTGAAAACTGAGTTTCCTTGAGAGCTGCTTGGAAGCATGATGGTGTGTGAAGTTAGTGAGCCAAATGGAGTTGTTCTCCCACAAGAACCACTCGGCTGATTCTTCTTCAATATGCCCTTCACCAACATGCAGTGTTTCCTTGATTGAAATAGCTCTCACACCAATATTTGCATCTAGAGCCTTTGCATTGAGGGCTATCTGAAAACGGCTGTGGTGCTGAAGTTGCCTGAGAATGTGGAGTTGGTGGCATGTGAAACCCGCATGTGGAGCATTCGTTTGTGTGGGATGCTCTACCAGGTTCATTCCTAGATAATGCACTCAAAGCGCACTAAGCATAGAGTGTGAAAACTGAGTTTCCTTGAGAGCTGCTTGGAAGCCTGATGGTGTGTGAAGTTAGTGAGCCAAATGGAGTTGTTCTCCCACAAGAACCACTCGGCTGATTCTTCTTCAATATGCCCTTCACCAACATGCAGTGTTTCCTTGATTGCATTAGCTCTCACACCAATATTTGCGTCTAGAGACTTTGCATTGAGGGCTATGTGAAAACGGCTGTGGCGCTGAAGTTGCCTGTGAATGTGGAGTTGGTGGCATGTGAAACCCGCATGTGGAGCATTCGTTTGTGTGGGATGCTCTACCAGGTTCATTCCTAGATAATGCACTCAAAGGGCACTAAGCATAGAGTGTGAAAACTGAGTTTCCTTGAGAGCTGCTTGGAAGCCTGATGGTGTGTGAAGTTAATGAGCCAAATGGAGTTGTTCTCCCACAAGAACCACTCGGCTGATCCTTCTTCAATATGCCCTTCACCAACATGCAGGGTTTCCTTGATTGAAATAGCTCTCACACCAATATTTGCATCTAGAGCCTTTGCATTGAGGGCTATCTGAAAACGGCTGTGGTGCTGAAGTTGCCTGAGAATGTGGAGTTGGTGGCATGTGAAACCCGCATGTGGAGCATTCGTTTGTGTGGGATGCTCTACCAGGTTCATTCCTAGATAATGCACTCAAAGGGCACTAAGCATAGAGTGTGAAAACTGAGTTTCCTTGAGAGCTGCTTGGAAGCCTGATGGTGTGTGAAGTTAATGAGCCAAACGGAGTTGTTCTCCCACAAGAACCACTCGGCTGATTCTTCTTCAATATGCCCTTCACCAACATGCAGTGTTTCCTTGATTGCATTAGCTCTCACACCAATATTTGCATCTAGAGCCTTTGCATTGAGGGCTATCTGAAAACGGCTGTGGTGCTGAAGTTGCCTGAGAATGTGGAGTCGGTGGCATGTGAAACCCGCATGTGGAGCATTCGTTTGTGTGGGATGCTCTACCAGGTTCATTCCTAGATAATGCACTCAAAGGGCACTAAGCATAGAGTGTGAAAACTGAGTTTCCTTGAGAGCTGCTTGGAAGCCTGATGGTGTGTGAAGTTAATGAGCCAAACGGAGTTGTTCTCCCACAAGAACCACTCGGCTGATTCTTCTTCAATATGCCCTTCACCAACATGCAGTGTTTCCTTGATTGAAATAGCTCTCACACCAATATTTGCATCTAGAGCCTTTGCATTGAGGGCTATCTGAAAACGGCTGTGGTGCTGAAGTTGCCTGAGAATGTGGAGTTGGTGGCATGTGAAACCCGCATGTGGAGCATTCGTTTGTGTGGGATGCTCTACCAGGTTCATTCCTAGATAATGCACTCAAAGCGCACTAAGCATAGAGTGTGAAAACTGAGTTTCCTGGAGAGCTGCTTGGAAGCCTGATGGTGTGTGAAGTTAGTGAGCCAAATGGAGTTGTTCTCCCACAAGAACCACTCGGCTGATTCTTCTTCAATATGCCCTTCACCAACATGCAGTGTTTCCTTGATTGAAATAGCTCTCACACCAATATTTGCGTCTAGAGCCTTTGCATTGAGGGCTATCTGAAAACGGTTGTGGCGCTGAAGTTGCCTGTGAATGTGGAGTTGGTGGCATATGAAACCCGCATGTGGAGCATTCGTTTGTGTGGGATGCTCACCAAGCTTCTTTTCAGTCCTAGGCACTCAAAGGGCACTAAGCATAGAGTGTGAAAACTGAGTTTCCTTGAGAGCTGCTTGGAAGCCTGATGGTGTGTGAAGTTAGTGAGCCAAATGGAGTTGTTCTCCCACAAGAACCACTCTGCTGATCCTTCTTCTTCAATATGCCCTTCACCAACATGCAGTGTTTCCTTGATTGAATTAGCTCTCACACCAACATTTGCGTTTAGAGCCTTTGCATTGAGGGCTATGTGAAAACGGCTGTGGTGCTGAAGTTGCCTGTGAATGTGGAGTTGGTGGCATGTGAAACCCGCATGTGGAGCATTAGTTTGTGTGGGATGCTCTACCAGGTTCATTTCAGTCCTAGGCACTCAAAGGGCACTAAGCATAGAGTGTGAAAACTGAGTTTCCTTGAGAGCTGCTTGGAAGCCTGATGGTGTGTGAAGTTAGTGAGCCAAATGGAGTTGTTCTCCCACAAGAACCACTCGGCTGATTCTTCTTCAATATGCCCTTCACCAACATGCAGTGTTTCCTTGATTGAAATAGCTCTCACACCAATATTTGCATCTAGAGCCTTTGCATTGAGGGCTATCTGAAAACGGCTGTGGCGCTGAAGTTGCCTGAGAATGTGGAGTTGGTGGCATGTGAAACCTGCATGTGGAGCATTCGTTTGTGTGGGATGCTCACCAAGCTTCATTTCAGTCCTAGGCATACAAAGGGCACTAAGCATAGAGTGTGAAAACTGAGTTTCCTGGAGAGCTGCTTGGAAGCCTGATGGTGTGTGAAGTTAGTGAGCCAAATGGAGTTGTTCTCCCACAAGAACCACTCTGCTGATCCTTCTTCTTCAATATGCCCTTCACCAACATGCAGTGTTTCCTTGATTGAATTAGCTCTCACACCAACATTTGCGTCTAGAGCCTTTGCATTGAGGGCTATCTGAAAACGGCTGTGGCGCTGAAGTTGCCTGTGAATGTGGAGTTGGTGGCATGTGAAACCCGCATGTGGAGCATTCGTTTGTGTGGGTTGCTCACCAAGCTTCATTTCAGTCCTAGGCACTCAAAGGGCACTAAGCATAGAGTGTGAAAACTGAGTTTCCTTGAGAGCTGCTTGGAAGCCTGATGGTGTTTGAGGTTAGTGAGCCAAATGGAGTTGTTCTCCCACAAGAACCAGTAGGCTGATTCTTCTTCAATATGCCCTTCACCAACATGCAGTGTTTCCTTGACTGAAATAGCTCTCACACCAATATTTGCATCTAGAGCCTTTGCATTGAGGGCTATCTGAAAATGGCTGTGGTGCTGAAGTTGCCTGAGAATGTGGAGTTGGTGGCATGTGAAACCGGCATGTGGAGCATTCGTTTGTGTGGGATGCTCTACCAGGTTCATTCCTAATAATGCACTCAAAGCGCACTTAGCATAGAGTGTGAAAACTGAGTTTCCTTGAGAGCTGCTTGGAAGCCTGATGCTGTGTTAAGTTAGTGAGCCAAATGGAGTTGTTCTCCCACAAGAACCACTCAGCTGATTCTTCTTCAATATGCCCTTCACCAACATGCAGTGTTTCCTTGTTTGAAATAGCTCTCACACCAATATTTGCATCTAGAGCTTTTGCATTGAGGGCTATCTGAGAACGGCTGTGGTGCTGAAGTTGCCTGAGAATGTGGAGTTGGTGGCATGTGAAACCCGCATGTGGAGCATTCGTTTGTGTGGGATGCTCTACCAGGTTCATTCCTAGATAATGCACTCAAAGCGCACTAAGCATAGAGTGTGAAAACTGAGTTTCCTTGAGAGCTGCTTGGAAGCCTGATGGTGTGTGAAGTTAGTGAGCCAAATGTAGTTGTTCTCCCACAAGAACCACTCGGCTGCTTCTTCTTCAATATGCCCTTCACCAGCATGCAGTGTTTCCTTGATTGCATTAGCTCTCACACCAATATTTGCGTGTAGAGCCTTTGCATTGAGGGCTATCTGAAAACGGCTGTGGCGCTGAAGTTGCCTGTGAATGTGGAGTTGGTGGCATGTGAAACCCGCATGTGGAGCATTCGTTTGTGTGGGATGCTCACCAAGCTTCATTTCAGTCCTAGGCACTCAAAGGGCACTAAGCATAGAGTGTGAAAACTGAGTTTCCTGGAGAGCTGCTTGGAAGCCTGATGGTGTGTGAAGTTAGTGAGCCAAATGGAGTTGTTCTCCCACAAGAACCACTCTGCTGATCCTTCTTCTTCAATATGCCCTTCACCAACATGCAGTGTTTCCTTGATTGAATTAGCTCTCACACCAATATTTGCGTCTAGAGCCTTTGCATTGAGGGCTATCTGAAAACGGCTGTGGCGCTGAAGTTGCCTGTGAATGTGGAGTTGGTGGCATGTGAAACCCGCATGTGGAGCATTCGTTTGTGTGGGTTGCTCACCAAGCTTCATTTCAGTCCTAGGCACTCAAAGGGCACTAAGCATAGAGTGTGAAAACTGAGTTTCCTTGAGAGCTGCTTGGAAGCCTGATGGTGTGTGAGGTTAATGAGCCAAATGGAGTTGTTCTCCCACAAGAACCACTCGGCTGATTCTTCTTCAATATGCCCTTCACCAACATGCAGTGTTTCCTTGACTGAAATAGCTCTCACACCAATATTTGCATCTAGAGCCTTTGCATTGAGGGCTATCTGAAAACGGCTGTGGTGCTGAAGTTGCCTGAGAATGTGGAGTTGGTGGCATGTGAAACCCGCATGTGGAGCATTCGTTTGTGTGGGATGCTCTACCAGGTTCATTCCTAGATAATGCACTCAAAGCGCACTTAGCATAGAGTGTGAAAACTGAGTTTCCTTGAGAGCTGCTTGGAAGCCTGATGGTGTGTGAAGTTAGTGAGCCAAATGGAGTTGTTCTCCCACAAGAACCACTCGGCTGATTCTTCTTCAATATGCCCTTCACCAACATGCAGTGTTTCCTTGTTTGAAATAGCTCTCACACCAATATTTGCATCTAGAGCTTTTGCATTGAGGGCTATCTGAGAACGGCTGTGGTGCTGAAGTTGCCTGAGAATGTGGAGTTGGTGGCATGTGAAACCCGCATGTGGAGCATTCGTTTGTGTGGGATGCTCTACCAGGTTCATTCCTAGATAATGCACTCAAAGCGCACTAAGCATAGAGTGTGAAAACTGAGTTTCCTTGAGAGCTGCTTGGAAGCCTGATGGTGTGTGAAGTTAGTGAGCCAAATGGAGTTGTTCTCCCACAAGAACCACTCAGCTGATTCTTCTTCAATATGCCCTTCACCAACATGCAGTGTTTCCTTGATTGCATTAGCTCTCACACCAATATTTGCGTCTAGAGCCTTTGCATTGAGGGCTATCTGAAAACGGCTGTGGCGCTGAAGTTGCCTGTGAATGTGGAGTTGGTGGCATGTGAAACCCGCATGTGGAGCATTCGTTTGTGTGGGATGCTCTACCAGGTTCATTCCTAGATAATGCACTCAAAGGGCACTAAGCATAGAGTGTGAAAACTGAGTTTCCTTGAGAGCTGCTTGGAAGCCTGATGGTGTGTGAAGTTAGTGAGCCAAATGGAGTTGTTCTCCCACAAGAACCACTCGGCTGATTCTTCTTCAATATGCCCTTCACCAACATGCAGTGTTTCCTTGATTGAATTAGCTCTCACAGCAATATTTGCGTCTAGAGCCTTTGCATTGAGGGCTATGTGAAAACGGCTGTGGCGCTGAAGTTGCCTGTGAATGTGGAGTTGGTGGCATGTGAAACCCGCATGTGGAGCATTCGTTTGTGTGGGATGCTCACCAAGATTCATTTCAGTCCTAGGCACTCAAAGGGCACTAAGCATAGAGTGTGAAAACTGAGTTTCCTGGAGAGCTGCTTGGAAGCCTGATGGTGTGTGAAGTTAGTGAGCCAAATGGAGTTGTTCTCCCACAAGAACCACTCGGCTGATCCTTCTTCTTCAATAAGCCCTTCACCAACATGCAGTGTTTCCTTGATTGAATTAGCTCTCACACCAATATTTGCGTCTAGAGCCTTTGCATTGAGGGCTATGTGAAAACGGCTGTGGCGCTGAAGTTGCCTGTGAATGTGGAGTTGGTGGCATGTGAAACCCGCATGTGGAGCATTCATTTGTGTGGGATGCTCACCAAGATTCATTTCAGTCCTAGGCACTCAAAGGGCACTAAGCATAGAGTGTGAAAACTGAGTTTCCTTGAGAGCTGCTTGAAGCCTGATGCTGTGTGAAGTTAGTGAGCCAAATGGAGTTGTTCTCCCACAAGAACCACTCAGCTGATCCTTATTCAATATGTCCTTCACCAACATGCAGTGTTTCCTTGATTGCATTAGCTCTCACACCAATATTTGCGTCTAGAGCCTTTGCATTGAGGGCTATCTGAAAACGGCTGTGGCGCTGAAGTTGCCTGTGAATGTGGAGTTGGTGGCATGTGAAACCCGCATGTGGAGCATTCGTTTGTGTGGGATGCTCTACCAGGTTCATTCCTAGATAATGCACTCAAAGGGCACTAAGCATAGAGTGTGAAAACTGAGTTTCCTTGAGAGCTGCTTGGAAGCCTGATGCTGTGTGAAGTTAATGAGCCAAATGGAGTTGTTCTCCCACAAGAACCACTCGGCTGATTCTTCTTCAATATGCCCTTCACCAACATGCAGTGTTTCCTTGATTGAAATAGCTCTCACACCAATATTTGCATCTAGAGCCTTTGCATTGAGGGCTATCTGAAAACGGCTGTGGTGCTGAAGTTGCCTGAGAATGTGGAGTTGGTGGCATGTGAAACCCGCATGTGGAGCATTCGTTTGTGTGGGATGCTCTACCAGGTTCATTCCTAGATAATGCACTCAAAGGGCACTAAGCATAGAGTGTGAAAACTGAGTTTCCTTGAGAGCTGCTTGGAAGCCTGATGGTGTGTTAAGTTAATGAGCCAAACGGAGTTGTTCTCCCACAAGAACCACTCGGCTGATTCTTCTTCAATATGCCCTTCACCAACATGCAGTGTTTCCTTGATTGAAATAGCTCTCACACCAATATTTGCATCTAGAGCCTTTGCATTGAGGGCTATCTGAAAACGGCTGTGGTGCTGAAGTTGCCTGAGAATGTGGAGTTGGTGGCATGTGAAACCCGCATGTGGAGCATTCGTTTGTTTGGGATGCTCTACCAGGTTCATTCCTAGATAATGCACTCAAAGCGCACTAAGCATAGAGTGTGAAAACTGAGTTTCCTTGAGAGCTGCTTGGAAGCCTGATGGTGTGTGAAGTTAGTGAGCCAAATGGAGTTGTTCTCCCACAAGAACCACTCGGCTGATTCTTCTTCAATATGCCCTTCACCAACATGCAGTGTTTCCTTGATTGAATTAGCTCTCACACCAATATTTGCGTCTAGAGCCTTTGCATTGAGGGCTATCTGAAAACGGTTGTGGCGCTGAAGTTGCCTGTGAATGTGGAATTGGTGGCATATGAAACCCGCATGTGGAGCATTCGTTTGTGTGGGATGCTCTACCAGGTTCATTCCTAGGTAATGCACTCAAAGGGCACTAAGCATAGAGTGTGAAAACTGAGTTTCCTTGAGAGCTGCTTGGAAGCCTGATGGTGTGTGAAGTTAATGAGCCAAACGGAGTTGTTCTCCCACAAGAACCACTCGGCTGATTCTTCTTCAATATGCCCTTCACCAACATGCAGTGTTTCCTTGATTGAAATAGCTCTCACACCAATATTTGCATCTAGAGCCTTTGCATTGAGGGCTATCTGAAAACGGCTGTGGTGCTGAAGTTGCCTGAGAATGTGGAGTTGGTGGCATGTGAAACCCGCATGTGGAGCATTCGTTTGTGTGGGATGCTCTACCAGGTTCATTCCTAGATAATGCACTCAAAGCGCACTAAGCATAGAGTGTGAAAACTGAGTTTCCTTGAGAGCTGCTTGGAAGCCTGATGGTGTGTGAAGTTAGTGAGCCAAATGGAGTTGTTCTCCCACAAGAACCACTCAGCTGATTCTTCTTCAATATGCCCTTCACCAACATGCAGTGTTTCCTTGATTGAATTAGCTCTCACACCAGTATTTGTGTCTAGAGCCTTTGCATTGAGGGCTATCTGAAAATGGCTGTGGTGCTGAAGTTGCCTGAGAATGTGGAGTTGGTGGCATGTGAAACCCGCATGTGGAGCATTCGTTTGTGTGGGATGCTCACCAAGCTTCATTTCAGTCCTAGGCACTCAAAGGGCACTAAGCATAGAGTGTGAAAACTGAGTTTCCTGGAGAGCTGCTTGGAAGCCTGATGGTGTGTGAAGTTAGTGAGCCAAATGGAGTTGTTCTCCCACAAGAACCACTCGGCTGATCCTTCTTCTTCAATAAGCCCTTCACCAACATGCAGTGTTTCCTTGATTGAATTAGCTCTCACACCAATATTTGCGTCTAGAGCCTTTGCATTGAGGGCTATGTGAAAACGGCTGTGGCGCTGAAGTTGCCTGTGAATGTGGAGTTGGTGGCATGTGAAACCCGCATGTGGAGCATTCATTTGTGTGGGATGCTCACCAAGATTCATTTCAGTCCTAGGCACTCAAAGGGCACTAAGCATAGAGTGTGAAAACTGAGTTTCCTTGAGAGCTGCTTGAAGCCTGATGCTGTGTGAAGTTAGTGAGCCAAATGGAGTTGTTCTCCCACAAGAACCACTCAGCTGATCCTTATTCAATATGTCCTTCACCAACATGCAGTGTTTCCTTGATTGCATTAGCTCTCACACCAATATTTGCGTCTAGAGCCTTTGCATTGAGGGCTATCTGAAAACGGCTGTGGCGCTGAAGTTGCCTGTGAATGTGGAGTTGGTGGCATGTGAAACCCGCATGTGGAGCATTCGTTTGTGTGGGATGCTCTACCAGGTTCATTCCTAGATAATGCACTCAAAGGGCACTAAGCATAGAGTGTGAAAACTGAGTTTCCTTGAGAGCTGCTTGGAAGCCTGATGCTGTGTGAAGTTAATGAGCCAAATGGAGTTGTTCTCCCACAAGAACCACTCGGCTGATTCTTCTTCAATATGCCCTTCACCAACATGCAGTGTTTCCTTGATTGAAATAGCTCTCACACCAATATTTGCATCTAGAGCCTTTGCATTGAGGGCTATCTGAAAACGGCTGTGGTGCTGAAGTTGCCTGAGAATGTGGAGTTGGTGGCATGTGAAACCCGCATGTGGAGCATTCGTTTGTGTGGGATGCTCTACCAGGTTCATTCCTAGATAATGCACTCAAAGGGCACTAAGCATAGAGTGTGAAAACTGAGTTTCCTTGAGAGCTGCTTGGAAGCCTGATGGTGTGTGTTAAGTTAATGAGCCAAACGGAGTTGTTCTCCCACAAGAACCACTCGGCTGATTCTTCTTCAATATGCCCTTCACCACATGCAGTGTTTCCTTGATTGAAATAGCTCTCACACCAATATTTGCATCTAGAGCCTTTGCATTGAGGGCTATCTGAAAACGGCTGTGGTGCTGAAGTTGCCTGAGAATGTGGAGTTGGTGGCATGTGAAACCCGCATGTGGAGCATTCGTTTGTTTGGGATGCTCTACCAGGTTCATTCCTAGATAATGCACTCAAAGCGCACTAAGCATAGAGTGTGAAAACTGAGTTTCCTTGAGAGCTGCTTGGAAGCCTGATGGTGTGTGAAGTTAGTGAGCCAAATGGAGTTGTTCTCCCACAAGAACCACTCGGCTGATTCTTCTTCAATATGCCCTTCACCAACATGCAGTGTTTCCTTGATTGAATTAGCTCTCACACCAATATTTGCGTCTAGAGCCTTTGCATTGAGGGCTATCTGAAAACGGTTGTGGCGCTGAAGTTGCCTGTGAATGTGGAATTGGTGGCATATGAAACCCGCATGTGGAGCATTCGTTTCGTGTGGGATGCTCTACCAGGTTCATTCCTAGGTAATGCACTCAAAGGGCACTAAGCATAGAGTTGTGAAAACTGAGTTTCCTTGAGAGCTGCTTGGAAGCCTGATGGTGTGTGAAGTTAATGAGCCAAACGGAGTTGTTCTCCACAAGAACCACTCGGCTGATTCTTCTTCAATATGCCCCTTCACCAACATGCAGTGTTTCCTTGATTGAAATAGCTCTCACACCAATATTTGCATCTAGAGCCTTTGCATTGAGGGCTATCTGAAAACGGCTGTGGTGCTGAAGTTGCCTGACGAATGTGGAGTTGGTGGCATGTGAAACCCGCATGTGGAGCATTCGTTTGTGTGGGATGCTCTACCAGGTTCATTCCTAGATAATGCACTCAAAGCGCACTAAGCATAGAGTGTGAAAACTGAGTTTCCTTGAGAGCTGCTTGGAAGCCTGATGGTGTGTGAAGTTAGTGAGCCAAATGGAGTTGTTCTCCCACAAGAACCACTCAGCTGATTCTTCTTCAATATGCCCTTCACCAACATGCAGTGTTTCCTTGATTGAATTAGCTCTCACACCAGTATTTGTGTCTAGAGCCTTTGCATTGAGGGCTATCTGAAAATGGCTGTGGTGCTGAAGTTGCCTGAGAATGTGGAGTTGGTGGCATGTGAAACCCGCATGTGGAGCATTCGTTTGTGTGGGATGCTCACCAAGCTTCATTTCAGTCCTAGGCACTCAAAGGGCACTAAGCATAGAGTGTGAAAACTGAGTTTCCTTGAGAGCTGCTTGGAAGCCTGATGGGTGTTTGAGGTTAGTGAGCCAAATGGAGTTGTTCTCCCACAAGAACCACTCGGCTGATTCTTCTTCAATATGCCCTTCACCAACATGCAGTGTTTCCTTGACTGAAATAGCTCTCACACCAATATTTGCATCTAGAGCCTTTGCATTGAGGGCTATCTGAAAATGGCTGTGGTGCTGAAGTTGCCTGAGAATGTGGAGTTGGTGGCATGTGAAACCCGCATGTGGAGCATTCGTTTGTGTGGGATGCTCTACCAGGTTCATTCCTAGATAATGCACTCAAAGCGCACTTAGCATAGAGTGTGAAAACTGAGTTTCCTTGAGAGCTGCTTGGAAGCCTGATGCTGTATGAAGTTAGTGAGCCAAATGGAGTTGTTCTCCCACAAGAATCACTCGGCTGATTCTTCTTCAATATGCCCTTCAACAACATGCAGTGTTTCCTTGTTTGAAATAGCTCTCACACCAATATTTGCATCTAGAGCTTTTGCATTGAGGGCTATCTGAGAACGGCTGTGGCGCTGAAGTTGCCTGAGAATGTGGAGTTGGTGGCATGTGAAACCCGCATGTGGAGCATTCGTTTGTGTGGGATGCTCTACCAGGTTCATTCCTAGATAATGCACTCAAAGCGCACTAAGCACAGAGTGTGAAAACTGAGTTTCCTTGAGAGCTGCTTGGAAGCCTGATGGTGTGTGAAGTTAGTGAGCCAAATGTAGTTGTTCTCCCACAAGAACCACTCGGCTGATTCTTCTTCAATATGCCCTTCACCAACATGCAGTGTTTCCTTGATTGAATTAGCTCTCACACCAGTATTTGCGTCTAGAGCCTTTGCATTGAGGGCTATCTGAAAACGGCTGTGGCGCTGAAGTTGCCTGTGAATGTGGAGTTGGTGGCATGTGAAACCCGCATGTGGAGCATTCGTTTGTGTGGGATGCTCACCAAGCTTCATTTCAGTCCTAGGCACTCAAAGGGCACTAAGCATAGAGTGTGAAAACTGAGTTTCCTGGAGAGCTGCTTGGAAGCCTGATGGTGTGTGAAGTTAGTGAGCCAAATGGAGTTGTTCTCCCACAAGAACCACTCTGCTGATCCTTCTTCTTCAATATGCCCTTCACCAACATGCAGTGTTTCCTTGATTGAATTAGCTCTCACACCAACATTTGCGTCTAGAGCCTTTGCATTGAGGGCTATCTGAAAACGGCTGTGGCGCTGAAGTTGCCTGTGAATGTGGAGTTGGTGGCATGTGAAACCCGCATGTGGAGCATTCGTTTGTGTGGGTTGCTCACCAAGCTTCATTTCAGTCCTAGGCACTCAAAGGGCACTAAGCATAGAGTGTGAAAACTGAGTTTCCTTGAGAGCTGCTTGGAAGCCTGATGGTGTGTGAGGTTAGTGAGCCAAATGGAGTTGTTCTCCCACAAGAACCACTCGGCTGATTCTTCTTCAATATGCCCTTCACCAACATGCAGTGTTTCCTTGACTGAAATAGCTCTCACACCAATATTTGCATCTAGAGCCTTTGCATTGAGGGCTATCTGAAAACGGCTGTGGTGCTGAAGTTGCCTGAGAATGTGGAGTTGGTGGCATGTGAAACCCGCATGTGGAGCATTCGTTTGTGTGGGATGCTCTACCAGGTTCATTCCTAGATAATGCACTCAAAGCGCACTTAGCATAGAGTGTGAAAACTGAGTTTCCTTGAGAGCTGCTTGGAAGCCTGATGCTGTGTGAAGTTAGTGAGCCAAATGGAGTTGTTCTCCCAGAAGAACCACTCGGCTGATTCTTCTTCAATATGCCCTTCACCAACATGCAGTGTTTCCTTGTTTGAAATAGCTCTCACACCAATATTTGCATCTAGAGCTTTTGCATTGAGGGCTATCTGAGAACGGCTGTGGTGCTGAAGTTGCCTGAGAATGTGGAGTTGGTGGCATGTGAAACCCGCATGTGGAGCATTCGTTTGTGTGGGATGCTCTACCAGGTTCATTCCTAGATAATGCACTCAAAGCGCACTAAGCATAGAGTGTGAAAACTGAGTTTCCTTGAGAGCTGCTTGGAAGCCTGATGGTGTGTGAAGTTAGTGAGCCAAATGGAGTTGTTCTCCCACAAGAACCACTCGGCTGATTCTTCTTCAATATGCCCTTCACCAACATGCAGTGTTTCCTTGATTGCATTAGCTCTCACACCAATATTTGCGTCTAGAGCCTTTGCATTGAGGGCTATCTGAAAACGGCTGTGGCGCTGAAGTTGCCTGTGAATGTGGAGTTGGTGGCATGTGAAACCCGCATGTGGAGCATTCGTTTGTGTGGGATGCTCTACCAGGTTCATTCCTAGATAATGCACTCAAAGGGCACTAAGCATAGAGTGTGAAAACTGAGTTTCCTTGAGAGCTGCTTGGAAGCCTGATGGTGTGTGAAGTTAGTGAGCCAAATGGAGTTGTTCTCCCACAAGAACCACTCGGCTGATTCTTCTTCAATATGCCCTTCACCAACATGCAGTGTTTCCTTGATTGAATTAGCTCTCACAGCAATATTTGCGTCTAGAGCCTTTGCATTGAGGGTTATGTGAAAACGGCTGTGGCGCTGAAGTTGCCTGTGAATGTGGAGTTGGTGGCATGTGAAACCCGCATGTGGAGCATTCGTTTGTGTGGGATGCTCACCAAGATTCATTTCAGTCCTAGGCACTCAAAGGGCACTAAGCATAGAGTGTGAAAACTGAGTTTCCTGGAGAGCTGCTTGGAAGCCTGATGGTGTGTGAAGTTAGTGAGCCAAATGGAGTTGTTCTCCCACAAGAACCACTCTGCTGATCCTTCTTCTTCAATAAGCCCTTCACCAACATGCAGTGTTTCCTTGATTGAATTAGCTCTCACAAAAATATTTGCGTCTAGAGCCTTTGCATTGAGGGCTATGTGAAAACGGCTGTGGCGCTGAAGTTGCCTGTGAATGTGGAGTTGGTGGCATGTGAAACCCGCATGTGGAGCATTCATTTGTGTGGGATGCTCACCAAGATTCATTTCAGTCCTAGGCACTCCAAGGGCACTAAGCATAGAGTGTGAAAACTGAGTTTCCTTGAGAGCTGCTTGAAGCCTGATGCTGTGTGAAGTTAGTGAGCCAAATGGAGTTGTTCTCCCACAAGAACCACTCAGCTGATCCTTCTTCAATATGTCCTTCACCAACATGCAGTGTTTCCTTGATTGAATTAGCTCTCACACCAATATTTGCGTCTAGAGCCTTTGCATTGAGGGCTATCTGAAAACGGCTGTGGCGCTGAAGTTGCCTGTGAATGTGGAGTTGGTGGCATGTGAAACCCGCATGTGGAGCATTCGTTTGTGTGGGATGCTCTACCAGGTTCATTCCTAGATAATGCACTCAAAGGGCACTAAGCATAGAGTGTGAAAACTGAGTTTCCTTGAGAGCTGCTTGGAAGCCTGATGGTGTGTGAAGTTAATGAGCCAAATGGAGTTGTTCTCCCACAAGAACCACTCGGCTGATTCTTCTTCAATATGCCCTTCACCAACATGCAGTGTTTCCTTGATTGAAATAGCTCTCACACCAATATTTGCATCTAGAGCCTTTGCATTGAGGGATATCTGAAAACGGCTGTGGTGCTGAAGTTGCCTGAGAATGTGGAGTTGGTGGCATGTGAAACCCGCATGTGGAGCATTCGTTTGTGTGGGATGCTCTACCAGGTTCATTCCTAGATAATGCACTCAAAGGGCACTAAGCATAGAGTGTGAAAACTGAGTTTCCTTGAGAGCTGCTTGGAAGCCTGATGGTGTGTGAAGTTAATGAGCCAAACGGAGTTGTTCTCCCACAAGAACCACTCGGCTGATTCTTCTTCAATATGCCCTTCACCAACATGCAGTGTTTCCTTGATTGAAATAGCTCTCACACCAATATTTGCATCTAGAGCCTTTGCATTGAGGGCTATCTGAAAACGGCTGTGGTGCTGAAGTTGCCTGAGAATGTGGAGTTGGTGGCATGTGAAACCCGCATGTGGAGCATTCGTTTGTGTGGGATGCTCTACCAGGTTCATTCCTAGATAATGCACTCAAAGGGCACTAAGCATAGAGTGTGAAAACTGAGTTTCCTTGAGAGCTGCTTGGAAGCCTGATGGTGTGTGAAGTTAATGAGCCAAACGGAGTTGTTCTCCCACAAGAACCACTCGGCTGATTCTTCTTCAATATGCCCTTCACCAACATGCAGTGTTTCCTTGATTGAAATAGCTCTCACACCAATATTTGCATCTAGAGCCTTTGCATTGAGGGCTATCTGAAAACGGCTGTGGTGCTGAAGTTGCCTGAGAATGTGGAGTTGGTGGCATGTGAAACCCGCATGTGGAGCATTCGTTTGTGTGGGATGCTCTACCAGGTTCATTCCTAGATAATGCACTCAAAGCGCACTAAGCATAGAGTGTGAAAACTGAGTTTCCTTGAGAGCTGCTTGGAAGCCTGATGGTGTGTGAAGTTAGTGAGCCAAATGGAGTTGTTCTCCCACAAGAACCACTCGGCTGATTCTTCTTCAATATGCCCTTCACCAACATGCAGTGTTTCCTTGATTGCATTAGCTCTCACACCAATATTTGCGTCTAGAGCCTTTGCATTGAGGGCTATCTGAAAACGGTTGTGGCGCTGAAGTTGCCTGTGAATGTGGAGTTGGTGGCATATGAAACCCGCATGTGGAGCATTCGTTTGTGTGGGATGCTCTACCAGGTTCATTCCTAGGTAATGCACTCAAAGGGCACTAAGCATAGAGTGTGAAAACTGAGTTTCCTTGAGAGCTGCTTGGAAGCCTGATGGTGTGTGAAGTTAATGAGCCAAACGGAGTTGTTCTCCCACAAGAACCACTCGGCTGATTCTTCTTCAATATGCCCTTCACCAACATGCAGTGTTTCTTTGATTGAAATAGCTCTCACACCAATATTTGCATCTAGAGCCTTTGCATTGAGGGCTATCTGAAAACGGCTGTGGTGCTGAAGTTGCCTGAGAATGTGGAGTTGGTGGCATGTGAAACCCGCATGTGGAGCATTCGTTTGTGTGGGATGCTCTACCAGGTTCATTCCTAGATAATGCACTCAAAGCGCACTAAGCATAGAGTGTGAAAACTGAGTTTCCTTGAGAGCTGCTTGGAAGCCTGATGGTGTGTGAAGTTAGTGAGCCAAATGGAGTTGTTCTCCCACAAGAACCACTCAGCTGATTCTTCTTCAATATGCCCTTCACCAACATGCAGTGTTTCCTTGATTGAATTAGCTCTCACACCAGTATTTGAGTCTAGAGCCTTTGCATTGAGGGCTATCTGAAAACGGCTGTGGTGCTGAAGTTGCCTGAGAATGTGGAGTTGGTGGCATGTGAAACCCGCATGTGGAGCATTCGTTTGTGTGGGATGCTCTACCAGGTTCATTCCTAGATAATGCACTCAAAGCGCACTAAGCATAGAGTGTGAAAACTGAGTTTCCTTGAGAGCTGCTTGGAAGCCTGATGGTGTGTGAAGTTAGTGAGCCAAATGGAGTTGTTCTCCCACAAGAACCACTCGGCTGATTCTTCTTCATATGCCCTTCACCGACATGCAGTGTTTCCTTGATTGAATTAGCTCTCACAGCAATATTTGCGTCTAGAGCCTTTGCATTGAGGGCTATGTGAAAACGGCTGTGGCGCTGAAGTTGCCTGAGAATGTGGAGTTGGTGGCATGTGAAACCCGCATGTGGAGCATTCGTTTGTGTGGGATGCTCACCAAGCTTCATTTCAGTCCTAGGCACTCAAAGGGCACTAAGCATAGAGTGTGAAAACTGAGTTTCCTGGAGAGCTGCTTGGAAGCCTGATGGTGTGTGAAGTTAGTGAGCCAAATGGAGTTGTTCTCCCACAAGAACCACTCTGCAGATCCTTCTTCTTCAATATGCCCTTCACCAACATGCAGTGTTTCCTTGATTGAATTAGCTCTCACACCAACATTTGCGTTTAGAGCCTTTGCATTGAGGGCTATGTGAAAACGGCTGTGGCGCTGAAGTTGCCTGTGAATGTGGAGTTTGTGGCATGTGAAACCCGCATGTGGAGCATTCGTTTGTGTGGGATGCTCTACCAGGTTCATTCCTAGATAATGCACTCAAAGGGCACTAAGCATAGAGTGTGAAAACTGAGTTTCCTTGAGAGCTGCTTGGAAGCCTGATGGTGTGTGAAGTTAGTGAGCCAAATGGAGTTGTTCTCCCACAAGAACCACTCGGCTGATTCTTCTTCAATATGCCCTTCACCAACATGCAGTGTTTCCTTGATTGAAATAGCTCTCACAGCAATATTTGCATCTAGAGCCTTTGCATTGAGGGCTATCTGAAAACGGCTGTGGTGCTGAAGTTGCCTGAGAATGTGGAGTTGGTGGCATGTGAAACCCGCATGTGGAGCATTCGTTTGTGTGGGATGCTCTACCAGGTTCATTCCTAGATAATGCACTCAAAGGGCACTAAGCATAGAGTGTGAAAACTGAGTTTCCTTGAGAGCTGCTTGGAAGCCTGATGCTGTGTGAAGTTAGTGAGCCAAATGGAGTTGTTCTCCCACAAGAACCACTCGACTGATTCTTCTTCAATATGCCCTTCACCAACATGCAGTGTTTCCTTGATTGAATTAGCTCTCACACCAGTATTTGAGTCTAGAGCCTTTGCATTGAGGGCTTTGTGAAAACGGCTGTGGCGCTGAAGTTGCCTGTGAATGTGGAGTTGGTGGCATGTGAAACCCGCATGTGGAGCATTCGTTTGTGTGGGATGCTCTACCAGGTTCATTCCTAGATAATGCACTCAAAGCGCACTAAGCATAGAGTGTGAAAACTGAGTTTCCTTGAGAGCTGCTTGGAAGCCTGATGGTGTGTGAAGTTAGTGAGCCAAATGGAGTTGTTCTCCCACAAGAACCACTCGGCTGATTCTTCTTCAATATGCCCTTCACCAACATGCAGTGTTTCCTTGATTGAAATAGCTCTCACACCAATATTTGCATCTAGAGCCTTTGCATTGAGGGCTATCTGAAAACGGCTGTGGTGCTGAAGTTGCCTGAGAATGTGGAGTTGGTGGCATGTGAAACCCGCATGTGGAGCATTCGTTTGTGTGGGATGCTCTACCAGGTTCATTCCTAGATAATGCACTCAAAGGGCACTAAGCATAGAGTGTGAAAACTGAGTTTCCTTGAGAGCTGCTTGGAAGCCTGATGGTGTGTGAAGTTAGTGAGCCAAATGGAGTTGTTCTCCCACAAGAACCACTCGGCTGATTCTTCTTCAATATGCCCTTCACCAACATGCAGTGTTTCCTTGATTGAATTAGCTCTCACACCAATATTTGCGTCTAGAGCCTTTGCATTGAGGGCTATGTGAAAACGGCTGTGGCGCTGAAGTTGCCTGAGAATGTGGAGTTGGTGGCATGTGAAACCCGCATGTGGAGCATTCGTTTGTGTGGGATGCTCACCAAGCTTCATTTCAGTCCTAGGCACTCAAAGGGCACTAAGCATAGAGTGTGAAAACTGAGTTTCCTGGAGAGCTGCTTGGAAGCCTGATGGTGTGTGAAGTTAGTGAGCCAAATGGAGTTGTTCTCCCACAAGAACCACTCTGCAGATCCTTCTTCTTCAATATGCCCTTCACCAACATGCAGTGTTTCCTTGATTGAATTAGCTCTCACACCAACATTTGCGTTTAGAGCCTTTGCATTGAGGGCTATCTGAAAACGGCTGTCCCGCTGAAGTTGCCTGTGAATGTGGAGTTGGTGGCATGTGAAACCCGCATGTGGAGCATTCGTTTGTGTGGGATGCTCTACCAGGTTCATTCCTAGATAATGCACTCAAAGGGCACTAAGCATAGAGTGTGAAAACTGAGTTTCCTTGAGAGCTGCTTGGAAGCCTGATGGTGTGTGAAGTTAGTGAGCCAAATGGAGTTGTTCTCCCACAAGAACCACTCGGCTGATTCTTCTTCAATATGCCCTTCACCAACATGCAGTGTTTCCTTGATTGAAATAGCTCTCACAGCAATATTTGCATCTAGAGCCTTTGCATTGAGGGCTATCTGAAAACGGCTGTGGTGCTGAAGTTGCCTGAGAATGTGGAGTTGGTGGCATGTGAAACCCGCATGTGGAGCATTCGTTTGTGTGGGATGCTCTACCAGGTTCATTCCTAGATAATGCACTCAAAGGGCACTAAGCATAGAGTGTGAAAACTGAGTTTCCTTGAGAGCTGCTTGGAAGCCTGATGCTGTGTGAAGTTAGTGAGCCAAATGGAGTTTTTCTCCCACAAGAACCACTCGGCTGATTCTTCTTCAATATGCCCTTCACCAACATGCAGTGTTTCCTTGATTGAATTAGCTCTCACACCAGTATTTGAGTCTAGAGCCTTTGCATTGAGGGCTTTGTGAAAACGGCTGTGGCGCTGAAGTTGCCTGTGAATGTGGAGTTGGTGGCATGTGAAACCCGCATGTGGAGCATTCGTTTGTGTGGGATGCTCTACCAGGTTCATTCCTAGATAATGCACTCAAAGCGCACTAAGCATAGAGTGTGAAAACTGAGTTTCCTTGAGAGCTGCTTGGAAGCCTGATGGTGTGTGAAGTTAGTGAGCCAAATGGAGTTGTTCTCCCACAAGAACCACTCGGCTGATTCTTCTTCAATATGCCCTTCACCAACATGCAGTGTTTCCTTGATTGCATTAGCTCTCACACCAATATTTGCGTCTAGAGCCTTTGCATTGAGGGCTATCTGAAAACGGCTGTGGCGCTGAAGTTGCCTGTGAATGTGGAGTTGGTGGCATGTGAAACCCGCATGTGGAGCATTCGTTTGTGTGGGATGCTCTACCAGGTTCATTCCTAGATAATGCACTCAAAGGGCACTAAGCATAGAGTGTGAAAACTGAGTTTCCTTGAGAGCTGCTTGGAAGCCTGATGGTGTGTGAAGTTAATGAGCCAAATGGAGTTGTTCTCCCACAAGAACCACCCGGCTGATTCTTCTTCAATATGCCCTTCACCAACATGCAGTGTTTCCTTGACTGAAATAGCTCTCACACCAATATTTGCATCTAGAGCCTTTGCATTGAGGGCTATCTGAGAACGGCTGTGGTGCTGAAGTTGCCTGTGAATGTGGAGTTGGTGGCATGTGAAACCCGCATGTGGAGCATTCGTTTGTGTGGGATGCTCTACCAGGTTCATTCCTAGATAATGCACTCAAAGCGCACTAAGCATAGAGTGTGAAAACTGAGTTTCCTTGAGAGCTGCTTGGAAGCCTGATGCTGTGTGAAGTTAGTGAGCCAAATGTAGTTGTTCTCCCACAAGAACCACTCGGCTGATTCTTCTTCAATATGCCCTTCACCAACATGCAGTGTTTCCTTGATTGCATTAGCTCTCACACCAATATTTGCGTCTAGAGCCTTTGCATTGAGGGCTATCTGAAAACGGCTGTGGCGCTGAAGTTGCCTGTGAATGTGGAGTTGGTGGCATGTGAAACCCGCATGTGGAGCATTCGTTTGTGTGGGATGCTCTACCAGGTTCATTCCTAGATAATGCACTCAAAGGGCACTAAGCATAGAGTGTGAAAACTGAGTTTCCTTGAGAGCTGCTTGGAAGCCTGATGGTGTGTGAAGTTAGTGAGCCAAATGGAGTTGTTCTCCCACAAGAACCACTCGGCTGATTCTTCTTCAATATGCCCTTCACCAACATGCAGTGTTTCCTTGATTGAAATAGCTCTCACAGCAATATTTGCATCTAGAGCCTTTGCATTGAGGGCTATCTGAAAACGGCTGTGGTGCTGAAGTTGCCTGTGAATGTGGAGTTGGTGGCATGTGAAACCCGCATGTGGAGCATTCGTTTGTGTGGGATGCTCTACCAGGTTCATTCCTAGACAATGCACTCAAAGCGCACTAAGCATAGAGTGTGAAAACTGAGTTTCCTTGAGAGCTGCTTGGAAGCCTGATGGTGTGTGAAGTTAGTGAGCCAAATGGAGTTGTTCTCCCACAAGAACCACTCGGCTGATTCTTCTTCAATATGCCCTTCACCAACATGCAGTGTTTCCTTGATTGCATTAGCTCTCACACCAATATTTGCGTCTAGAGCCTTTGCATTGAGGGCTATCTGAAAACGGCTGTGGCGCTGAAGTTGCCTGTGAATGTGGAGTTGGTGGCATGTGAAACCCGCATGTGGAGCATTCGTTTGTGTGGGATGCTCTACCAGGTTCATTCCTAGATAATGCACTCAAAGGGCACTAAGCATAGAGTGTGAAAACTGAGTTTCCTTGAGAGCTGCTTGGAAGCCTGATGGTGTGTGAAGTTAATGAGCCAAATGGAGTTGTTCTCCCACAAGAACCACTCGGCTGATTCTTCTTCAATATGCCCTTCACCAACATGCAGTGTTTCCTTGATTGAATTAGCTCTCACAGCAATATTTGCGTCTAGAGCCTTTGCATTGAAGGCTATGTGAAAACGGCTGTGGCGCTGAAGTTGCCTGAGAATGTGGAGTTGGTGGCATGTGAAACCTGCATGTGGAGCATTCGTTTGTGTGGGATGCTCACCAAGCTTCATTTCAGTCCTAGGCACTCAAAGGGCACTAAGCATAGAGTGTGAAAACTGAGTTTCCTTGAGAGCTGCTTGGAAGCCTGATGGTGTTTGAGGTTAGTGAGCCAAATGGAGTTGTTCTCCCACAAGAACCACTCGGCTGATTCTTCTTCAATATGCGCTTCACCAACATGCAGTGTTTCCTTGACTGAAATAGCTCTCACACCAATATTTGCATCTAGAGCCTTTGCATTGAGGGCTATCTGAAAATGGCTGTGGTGCTGAAGTTGCCTGAGAATGTGGAGTTGGTGGCATGTGAAACCGGCATGTGGAGCATTCGTTTGTGTGGGATGCTCTACCAGGTGCATTCCTAGATAATGCACTCAAAGCGCACTTAGCATAGAGTGTGAAAACTGAGTTTCCTTGAGAGCTGCTTGGAAGCCTGATGCTGTGTGAAGTTAGTGAGCCAAATGGAGTTGTTCTCCCACAAGAACCACTCGGCTGATTCTTCTTCAATATGCCCTTCACCAACATGCAGTGTTTCCTTGTTTGAAATAGCTCTCACACCAATATTTGCATCTAGAGCTTTTGCATTGAGGGCTATCTGAGAACGGCTGTGGTGCTGAAGTTGCCTGTGAATGTGGAGTTGGTGGCATGTGAAACCCGCATGTGGAGCATTCGTTTGTGTGGGATGCTCTACCAGGTTCATTCCTAGATAATGCACTCAAAGCGCACTAAGCATAGAGTGTGAAAACTGAGTTTCCTTGAGAGCTGCTTGGAAGCCTGATGCTGTGTGAAGTTAGTGAGCCAAATGGAGTTGTTCTCCCACAAGGTCCACTCTGCTGATCCTTCTTCTTCAATATGCCCTTCACCAACATGCAGTGTTTCCTTGATTGAATTAGCTCTCACACCAATATTTGCGTCTAGAGCCTTTGCATTGAGGGCTATCTGAAAACGGCTGTGGCGCTGAAGTTGCCTGTGAATGTGGAGTTGGTGGCATGTGAAACCCGCATGTGGAGCATTCGTTTGTGTGGGTTGCTCACCAAGCTTCATTTCAGTCCTAGGCACTCAAAGGGCACTAAGCATAGAGTGTGAAAACTGAGTTTCCTTGAGAGCTGCTTGGAAGCCTGATGGTGTGTGAAGTTAGTGAGCCAAATGGAGTTGTTCTCCCACAAGAACCACTCGGCTGATTCTTCTTCAATATGCCCTTCACCAACATGCAGTGTTTCCTTGACTGAAATAGCTCTCACACCAATATTTGCATCTAGAGCCTTTGCATTGAGGGCTATCTGAAAACGGCTGTGGTGCTGAAGTTGCCTGAGAATGTGGAGTTGGTGGCATGTGAAACCCGCATGTGGAGCATTCGTTTGTGTGGGATGCTCTACCAGGTTCATTCCTAGATAATGCACTCAAAGCGCACTTAGCATAGAGTGTGAAAACTGAGTTTCCTTGAGAGCTGCTTGGAAGCCTGATGGTGTGTGAAGTTAGTGAGCCAAATGGAGTTGTTCTCCCACAAGAACCACTCGGCTGATTCTTCTTCAATATGCCCTTCACCAACATGCAGTGTTTCCTTGTTTGAAATAGCTCTCACACCAATATTTGCATCTAGAGCTTTTGCATTGAAGGCTATGTGAAAACGGCTGTGGCGCTGAAGTTGCCTGAGAATGTGGAGTTGGTGGCATGTGAAACCTGCATGTGGAGCATTCGTTTGTGTGGGATGCTCACCAAGCTTCATTTCAGTCCTAGGCACTCAAAGGGCACTAAGCATAGAGTTTGAAAACTGAGTTTCCTTGAGAGCTGCTTGGAAGCCTGATGGTGTTTGAGGTTAGTGAGCCAAATGGAGTTGTTCTCCCACAAGAACCACTCGGCTGATTCTTCTTCAATATGCCCTTCACCAACATGCAGTGTTTCCTTGACTGAAATAGCTCTCACACCAATATTTGCATCTAGAGCCTTTGCATTGAGGGCTATCTGAGAACGGCTGTGGTGCTGAAGTTGCCTGTGAATGTGGAGTTGGTGGCATGTGAAACCCGCATGTGGAGCATTCGTTTGTGTGGGATGCTCTACCAGGTTCATTCCTAGATAATGCACTCAAAGCGCACTAAGCATAGAGTGTGAAAACTGAGTTTCCTTGAGAGCTGCTTGGAAGCCTGATGCTGTGTGAAGTTAGTGAGCCAAATGTAGTTGTTCTCCCACAAGAACCACTCGGCTGATTCTTCTTCAATATGCCCTTCACCAACATGCAGTGTTTCCTTGATTGCATTAGCTCTCACACCAATATTTGCGTCTAGAGCCTTTGCATTGAGGGCTATCTGAAAACGGCTGTGGCGCTGAAGTTGCCTGTGAATGTGGAGTTGGTGGCATGTGAAACCCGCATGTGGAGCATTCGTTTGTGTGGGATGCTCTACCAGGTTCATTCCTAGATAATGCACTCAAAGGGCACTAAGCATAGAGTGTGAAAACTGAGTTTCCTTGAGAGCTGCTTGGAAGCCTGATGGTGTGTGAAGTTAGTGAGCCAAATGGAGTTGTTCTCCCACAAGAACCACTCGGCTGATTCTTCTTCAATATGCCCTTCACCAACATGCAGTGTTTCCTTGATTGAAATAGCTCTCACAGCAATATTTGCATCTAGAGCCTTTGCATTGAGGGCTATCTGAAAACGGCTGTGGTGCTGAAGTTGCCTGTGAATGTGGAGTTGGTGGCATGTGAAACCCGCATGTGGAGCATTCGTTTGTGTGGGATGCTCTACCAGGTTCATTCCTAGATAATGCACTCAAAGCGCACTAAGCATAGAGTGTGAAAACTGAGTTTCCTTGAGAGCTGCTTGGAAGCCTGATGGTGTGTGAAGTTAGTGAGCCAAATGGAGTTGTTCTCCCACAAGAACCACTCGGCTGATTCTTCTTCAATATGCCCTTCACCAACATGCAGTGTTTCCTTGATTGCATTAGCTCTCACACCAATATTTGCGTCTAGAGCCTTTGCATTGAGGGCTATCTGAAAACGGCTGTGGCGCTGAAGTTGCCTGTGAATGTGGAGTTGGTGGCATGTGAAACCCGCATGTGGAGCATTCGTTTGTGTGGGATGCTCTACCAGGTTCATTCCTAGATAATGCACTCAAAGGGCACTAAGCATAGAGTGTGAAAACTGAGTTTCCTTGAGAGCTGCTTGGAAGCCTGATGGTGTGTGAAGTTAATGAGCCAAATGGAGTTGTTCTCCCACAAGAACCACTCGGCTGATTCTTCTTCAATATGCCCTTCACCAACATGCAGTGTTTCCTTGATTGAATTAGCTCTCACAGCAATATTTGCGTCTAGAGCCTTTGCATTGAAGGCTATGTGAAAACGGCTGTGGCGCTGAAGTTGCCTGAGAATGTGGAGTTGGTGGCATGTGAAACCTGCATGTGGAGCATTCGTTTGTGTGGGATGCTCACCAAGCTTCATTTCAGTCCTAGGCACTCAAAGGGCACTAAGCATAGAGTGTGAAAACTGAGTTTCCTTGAGAGCTGCTTGGAAGCCTGATGGTGTTTGAGGTTAGTGAGCCAAATGGAGTTGTTCTCCCACAAGAACCACTCGGCTGATTCTTCTTCAATATGCGCTTCACCAACATGCAGTGTTTCCTTGACTGAAATAGCTCTCACACCAATATTTGCATCTAGAGCCTTTGCATTGAGGGCTATCTGAAAATGGCTGTGGTGCTGAAGTTGCCTGAGAATGTGGAGTTGGTGGCATGTGAAACCGGCATGTGGAGCATTCGTTTGTGTGGGATGCTCTACCAGGTGCATTCCTAGATAATGCACTCAAAGCGCACTTAGCATAGAGTGTGAAAACTGAGTTTCCTTGAGAGCTGCTTGGAAGCCTGATGCTGTGTGAAGTTAGTGAGCCAAATGGAGTTGTTCTCCCACAAGAACCACTCGGCTGATTCTTCTTCAATATGCCCTTCACCAACATGCAGTGTTTCCTTGTTTGAAATAGCTCTCACACCAATATTTGCATCTAGAGCTTTTGCATTGAGGGCTATCTGAGAACGGCTGTGGTGCTGAAGTTGCCTGTGAATGTGGAGTTGGTGGCATGTGAAACCCGCATGTGGAGCATTCGTTTGTGTGGGATGCTCTACCAGGTTCATTCCTAGATAATGCACTCAAAGGGCACTAAGCATAGAGTGTGAAAACTGAGTTTCCTTGAGAGCTGCTTGGAAGCCTGATGCTGTGTGAAGTTAGTGAGCCAAATGGAGTTGTTCTCCCACAAGGTCCACTCTGCTGATCCTTCTTCTTCAATATGCCCTTCACCAACATGCAGTGTTTCCTTGATTGAATTAGCTCTCACACCAATATTTGCGTCTAGAGCCTTTGCATTGAGGGCTATCTGAAAACGGCTGTGGCGCTGAAGTTGCCTGTGAATGTGGAGTTGGTGGCATGTGAAACCCGCATGTGGAGCATTCGTTTGTGTGGGTTGCTCACCAAGCTTCATTTCAGTCCTAGGCACTCAAAGGGCACTAAGCATAGAGTGTGAAAACTGAGTTTCCTTGAGAGCTGCTTGGAAGCCTGATGGTGTGTGAAGTTAGTGAGCCAAATGGAGTTGTTCTCCCACAAGAACCACTCGGCTGATTCTTCTTCAATATGCCCTTCACCAACATGCAGTGTTTCCTTGACTGAAATAGCTCTCACACCAATATTTGCATCTAGAGCCTTTGCATTGAGGGCTATCTGAAAACGGCTGTGGTGCTGAAGTTGCCTGAGAATGTGGAGTTGGTGGCATGTGAAACCCGCATGTGGAGCATTCGTTTGTGTGGGATGCTCTACCAGGTTCATTCCTAGATAATGCACTCAAAGCGCACTTAGCATAGAGTGTGAAAACTGAGTTTCCTTGAGAGCTGCTTGGAAGCCTGATGGTGTGTGAAGTTAGTGAGCCAAATGGAGTTGTTCTCCCACAAGAACCACTCGGCTGATTCTTCTTCAATATGCCCTTCACCAACATGCAGTGTTTCCTTGTTTGAAATAGCTCTCACACCAATATTTGCATCTAGAGCTTTTGCATTGAAGGCTATGTGAAAACGGCTGTGGCGCTGAAGTTGCCTGAGAATGTGGAGTTGGTGGCATGTGAAACCTGCATGTGGAGCATTCGTTTGTGTGGGATGCTCACCAAGCTTCATTTCAGTCCTAGGCACTCAAAGGGCACTAAGCATAGAGTTTGAAAACTGAGTTTCCTTGAGAGCTGCTTGGAAGCCTGATGGTGTTTGAGGTTAGTGAGCCAAATGGAGTTGTTCTCCCACAAGAACCACTCGGCTGATTCTTCTTCAATATGCCCTTCACCAACATGCAGTGTTTCCTTGACTGAAATAGCTCTCACACCAATATTTGCATCTAGAGCCTTTGCATTGAGGGCTATCTGAGAACGGCTGTGGTGCTGAAGTTGCCTGTGAATGTGGAGTTGGTGGCATGTGAAACCCGCATGTGGAGCATTCGTTTGTGTGGGATGCTCTACCAGGTTCATTCCTAGATAATGCACTCAAAGCGCACTAAGCATAGAGTGTGAAAACTGAGTTTCCTTGAGAGCTGCTTGGAAGCCTGATGGTGTGTGAAGTTAGTGAGCCAAATGGAGTTGTTCTCCCACAAGAACCACTCGGCTGATTCTTCTTCAATATGCCCTTCACCAACATGCAGTGTTTCCTTGATTGAAATAGCTCTCACACCAATATTTGCATCTAGAGCCTTTGCATTGAGGGCTATCTGAAAACGGCTGTGGTGCTGAAGTTGCCTGAGAATGTGGAGTTGGTGGCATGTGAAACCCGCATGTGGAGCATTCGTTTGTGTGGGATGCTCTACCAGGTTCATTCCTAGATAATGCACTCAAAGGGCACTAAGCATAGAGTGTGAAAACTGAGTTTCCTTGAGAGCTGCTTGGAAGCCTGATGGTGTGTGAAGTTAGTGAGCCAAATGGAGTTGTTCTCCCACAAGAACCACTCGGCTGATTCTTCTTCAATATGCCCTTCACCAACATGCAGTGTTTCCTTGATTGAATTAGCTCTCACACCAATATTTGCGTCTAGAGCCTTTGCATTGAGGGCTATGTGAAAACGGCTGTGGCGCTGAAGTTGCCTGAGAATGTGGAGTTGGTGGCATGTGAAACCCGCATGTGGAGCATTCGTTTGTGTGGGATGCTCACCAAGCTTCATTTCAGTCCTAGGCACTCAAAGGGCACTAAGCATAGAGTGTGAAAACTGAGTTTCCTGGAGAGCTGCTTGGAAGCCTGATGGTGTGTGAAGTTAGTGAGCCAAATGGAGTTGTTCTCCCACAAGAACCACTCTGCAGATCCTTCTTCTTCAATATGCCCTTCACCAACATGCAGTGTTTCCTTGATTGAATTAGCTCTCACACCAACATTTGCGTTTAGAGCCTTTGCATTGAGGGCTATCTGAAAACGGCTGTCCCGCTGAAGTTGCCTGTGAATGTGGAGTTGGTGGCATGTGAAACCCGCATGTGGAGCATTCGTTTGTGTGGGATGCTCTACCAGGTTCATTCCTAGATAATGCACTCAAAGGGCACTAAGCATAGAGTGTGAAAACTGAGTTTCCTTGAGAGCTGCTTGGAAGCCTGATGGTGTGTGAAGTTAGTGAGCCAAATGGAGTTGTTCTCCCACAAGAACCACTCGGCTGATTCTTCTTCAATATGCCCTTCACCAACATGCAGTGTTTCCTTGATTGAAATAGCTCTCACAGCAATATTTGCATCTAGAGCCTTTGCATTGAGGGCTATCTGAAAACGGCTGTGGTGCTGAAGTTGCCTGAGAATGTGGAGTTGGTGGCATGTGAAACCCGCATGTGGAGCATTCGTTTGTGTGGGATGCTCTACCAGGTTCATTCCTAGATAATGCACTCAAAGGGCACTAAGCATAGAGTGTGAAAACTGAGTTTCCTTGAGAGCTGCTTGGAAGCCTGATGCTGTGTGAAGTTAGTGAGCCAAATGGAGTTGTTCTCCCACAAGAACCACTCGGCTGATTCTTCTTCAATATGCCCTTCACCAACATGCAGTGTTTCCTTGATTGAATTAGCTCTCACACCAGTATTTGAGTCTAGAGCCTTTGCATTGAGGGCTTTGTGAAAACGGCTGTGGCGCTGAAGTTGCCTGTGAATGTGGAGTTGGTGGCATGTGAAACCCGCATGTGGAGCATTCGTTTGTGTGGGATGCTCTACCAGGTTCATTCCTAGATAATGCACTCAAAGCGCACTAAGCATAGAGTGTGAAAACTGAGTTTCCTTGAGAGCTGCTTGGAAGCCTGATGGTGTGTGAAGTTAGTGAGCCAAATGGAGTTGTTCTCCCACAAGAACCACTCGGCTGATTCTTCTTCAATATGCCCTTCACCAACATGCAGTGTTTCCTTGATTGCATTAGCTCTCACACCAATATTTGCGTCTAGAGCCTTTGCATTGAGGGCTATCTGAAAACGGCTGTGGCGCTGAAGTTGCCTGTGAATGTGGAGTTGGTGGCATGTGAAACCCGCATGTGGAGCATTCGTTTGTGTGGGATGCTCTACCAGGTTCATTCCTAGATAATGCACTCAAAGGGCACTAAGCATAGAGTGTGAAAACTGAGTTTCCTTGAGAGCTGCTTGGAAGCCTGATGGTGTGTGAAGTTAATGAGCCAAATGGAGTTGTTCTCCCACAAGAACCACTCGGCTGATTCTTCTTCAATATGCCCTTCACCAACATGCAGTGTTTCCTTGATTGAATTAGCTCTCACACCAATATTTGCGTCTAGAGAATTTGCATTGAAGGCTATGTGAAAACGGCTGTGGCGCTGAAGTTGCCTGAGAATGTGGAGTTGGTGGCATGTGAAACCTGCATGTGGAGCATTCGTTTGTGTGGGATGCTCACCAAGCTTCATTTCAGTCCTAGGCCCTCAAAGGGCACTAAGCATAGAGTTTGAAAACTGAGTTTCCTTGAGAGCTGCTTGGAAGCCTGATGGTGTTTGAGGTTAGTGAGCCAAATGGAGTTGTTCTCCCACAAGAACCACTCGGCTGATTCTTCTTCAATATGCCCTTCACCAACATGCAGTGTTTCCTTGACTGAAATAGCTCTCACACCAATATTTGCATCTAGAGCCTTTGCATTGAGGGCTATCTGAGAACGGCTGTGGTGCTGAAGTTGCCTGTGAATGTGGAGTTGGTGGCATGTGAAACCCGCATGTGGAGCATTCGTTTGTGTGGGATGCTCTACCAGGTTCATTCCTAGATAATGCACTCAAAGCGCACTAAGCATAGAGTGTGAAAACTGAGTTTCCTTGAGAGCTGCTTGGAAGCCTGATGGTGTGTGAAGTTAGTGAGCCAAATGTAGTTGTTCTCCCACAAGAACCACTCGGCTGATTCTTCTTCAATATGCCCTTCACCAACATGCAGTGTTTCCTTGATTGCATTAGCTCTCACACCAATATTTGCGTCTAGAGCCTTTGCATTGAGGGCTATCTGAAAACGGCTGTGGCGCTGAAGTTGCCTGTGAATGTGGAGTTGGTGGCATGTGAAACCCGCATGTGGAGCATTCGTTTGTGTGGGATGCTCTACCAGGTTCATTCCTAGATAATGCACTCAAAGGGCACTAAGCATAGAGTGTGAAAACTGAGTTTCCTTGAGAGCTGCTTGGAAGCCTGATGCTGTGTGAAGTTAGTGAGCCAAATGGAGTTGTTCTCCCACAAGAACCACTCGGCTGATTCTTCTTCAATATGCCCTTCACCAACATGCAGTGTTTCCTTGATTGAAATAGCTCTCACAGCAATATTTGCATCTAGAGCCTTTGCATTGAGGGCTATCTGAAAACGGCTGTGGTGCTGAAGTTGCCTGTGAATGTGGAGTTGGTGGCATGTGAAACCCGCATGTGGAGCATTCGTTTGTGTGGGATGCTCTACCAGGTTCATTCCTAGATAATGCACTCAAAGCGCACTAAGCATAGAGTGTGAAAACTGAGTTTCCTTGAGAGCTGCTTGGAAGCCTGATGGTGTGTGAAGTTAGTGAGCCAAATGGAGTTGTTCTCCCACAAGAACCACTCGGCTGATTCTTCTTCAATATGCCCTTCACCAACATGCAGTGTTTCCTTGATTGCATTAGCTCTCACACCAATATTTGCGTCTAGAGCCTTTGCATTGAGGGCTATCTGAAAACGGCTGTGGCGCTGAAGTTGCCTGTGAATGTGGAGTTGGTGGCATGTGAAACCCGCATGTGGAGCATTCGTTTGTGTGGGATGCTCTACCAGGTTCATTCCTAGATAATGCACTCAAAGGGCACTAAGCATAGAGTGTGAAAACTGAGTTTCCTTGAGAGCTGCTTGGAAGCCTGATGGTGTGTGAAGTTAATGAGCCAAATGGAGTTGTTCTCCCACAAGAACCACTCGGCTGATTCTTCTTCAATATGCCCTTCACCAACATGCAGTGTTTCCTTGATTGAATTAGCTCTCACAGCAATATTTGCGTCTAGAGCCTTTGCATTGAAGGCTATGTGAAAACGGCTGTGGCGCTGAAGTTGCCTGAGAATGTGGAGTTGGTGGCATGTGAAACCTGCATGTGGAGCATTCGTTTGTGTGGGATGCTCACCAAGCTTCATTTCAGTCCTAGGCACTCAAAGGGCACTAAGCATAGAGTGTGAAAACTGAGTTTCCTTGAGAGCTGCTTGGAAGCCTGATGGTGTTGGAGGTTAGTGAGCCAAATGGAGTTGTTCTCCCACAAGAACCACTCGGCTGATTCTTCTTCAATATGCGCTTCACCAACATGCAGTGTTTCCTTGACTGAAATAGCTCTCACACCAATATTTGCATCTAGAGCCTTTGCATTGAGGGCTATCTGAAAATGGCTGTGGTGCTGAAGTTGCCTGAGAATGTGGAGTTGGTGGCATGTGAAACCGGCATGTGGAGCATTCGTTTGTGTGGGATGCTCTACCAGGTTCATTCCTAGATAATGCACTCAAAGCGCACTTAGCATAGAGTGTGAAAACTGAGTTTCCTTGAGAGCTGCTTGGAAGCCTGATGCTGTGTGAAGTTAGTGAGCCAAATGGAGTTGTTCTCCCACAAGAACCACTCGGCTGATTCTTCTTCAATATGCCCTTCACCAACATGCAGTGTTTCCTTGTTTGAAATAGCTCTCACACCAATATTTGCATCTAGAGCTTTTGCATTGAGGGCTATCTGAGAACGGCTGTGGTGCTGAAGTTGCCTGTGAATGTGGAGTTGGTGGCATGTGAAACCCGCATGTGGAGCATTCGTTTGTGTGGGATGCTCTACCAGGTTCATTCCTAGATAATGCACTCAAAGCGCACTAAGCATAGAGTGTGAAAACTGAGTTTCCTTGAGAGCTGCTTGGAAGCCTGATGCTGTGTGAAGTTAGTGAGCCAAATGGAGTTGTTCTCCCACAAGGTCCACTCTGCTGATCCTTCTTCTTCAATATGCCCTTCACCAACATGCAGTGTTTCCTTGATTGCATTAGCTCTCACACCAATATTTGCGTCTAGAGCCTTTGCATTGAGGGCTATCTGAAAACGGCTGTGGCGCTGAAGTTGCCTGTGAATGTGGAGTTGGTGGCATGTGAAACCCGCATGTGGAGCATTCGTTTGTGTGGGTTGCTCACCAAGCTTCATTTCAGTCCTAGGCACTCAAAGGGCACTAAGCATAGAGTGTGAAAACTGAGTTTCCTTGAGAGCTGCTTGGAAGCCTGATGGTGTGTGAAGTTAGTGAGCCAAATGGAGTTGTTCTCCCACAAGAACCACTCGGCTGATTCTTCTTCAATATGCCCTTCACCAACATGCAGTGTTTCCTTGACTGAAATAGCTCTCACACCAATATTTGCATCTAGAGCCTTTGCATTGAGGGCTATCTGAAAACGGCTGTGGCGCTGAAGTTGCCTGAGAATGTGGAGTTGGTGGCATGTGAAACCCGCATGTGGAGCATTCGTTTGTGTGGGATGCTCTACCAGGTTCATTCCTAGATAATGCACTCAAAGCGCACTTAGCATAGAGTGTGAAAACTGAGTTTCCTTGAGAGCTGCTTGGAAGCCTGATGGTGTGTGAAGTTAGTGAGCCAAATGGAGTTGTTCTCCCACAAGAACCACTCGGCTGATTCTTCTTCAATATGCCCTTCACCAACATGCAGTGTTTCCTTGTTTGAAATAGCTCTCACACCAATATTTGCATCTAGAGCTTTTGCATTGAGGGCTATCTGAGAACGGCTGTGGTGCTGAAGTTGCCTGAGAATGTGGAGTTGGTGGCATGTGAAACCCGCATGTGGAGCATTCGTTTGTGTGGGTTGCTCACCAAGCTTCATTTCAGTCCTAGGCACTCAAAGGGCACTAAGCATAGAGTGTGAAAACTGAGTTTCCTTGAGAGCTGCTTGGAAGCCTGATGGTGTGTGAGGTTAGTGAGCCAAATGGAGTTGTTCTCCCACAAGAACCACTCGGCTGATTCTTCTTCAATATGCCCTTCACCAACATGCAGTGTTTAATTGATTGCATTAGCTCTCACACCAATATTTGCCTCTAGAGCCTTTGCATTGAGGGCTATCTGAAAACGGCTGTGGCGCTGAAGTTGCCTGTGAATGTGGAGTTGGTGGCATGTGAAACCCGCATGTGGAGCATTCGTTTGTGTGGGATGCTCTACCAGGTTCATTCCTAGATAATGCATACAAAGGGCACTAAGCATAGAGTGTGAAAACTGAGTTTCCTTGAGAGCTGCTTGGAAGCCTGATGGTGTGTGAAGTTAGTGAGCCAAATGAAGTTGTTCTCCCACAAGAACCACTCGGCTGATTCTTCTTCTTCATATGCTCTTCACCAACATGCAGTGTTTCCTTGATTTAATTGGCTCTCACACCAATATTTGCATCTAGAGCCTTTGCATTGAGGGCTATCTGAAAACGGCTGTGGTGCTGAAGTTGCCTGAGAATGTGGAGTTGGTGGCATGTGAAACCCGCATGTGGAGCATTCATTTGTGTGGGATGCTCTACCAGGTTCTTTCCTAGATAATGCACTCAAAGCGCACTAAGCATAGAGTGTGAAAACTGAGTTTCCTTGAGAGCTGCTTGGAAGCCTGATGGTGTGTGAAGTTAGTGAGCCAAATGGAGTTGTTCTCCCACAAGAACCACTCTGCTGATCCTTCTTCTTCAATATGCCCTTCACCAACATGCAGTGTTTCCTTGATTGAATTAGCTCTCACACCAATATTTGCGTCTAGAGCCTTTGCATTGAGGGCTATCTGAAAACGGCTGTGGCGCTGAAGTTGCCTGTGAATGTGGAGTTGGTGGCATGTGAAACCCGCATGTGGAGCATTCGTTTGTGTGGGTTGCTCACCAAGCTTCATTTCAGTCCTAGGCACTCAAAGGGCACTAAGCATAGAGTGTGAAAACTGAGTTTCCTTGAGAGCTGCTTGGAAGCCTGATGGTGTGTGAAGTTAGTGATCCAAATGGAGTTGTTCTCCCACAAGAACCACTCGGCTGATTCTTCTTCAATATGCCCTTCACCAACATGCAGTGTTTCCTTGACTGAAATAGCTCTCACACCAATATTTGCATCTAGAGCCTTTGCATTGAGGGCTATCTGAAAACGGCTGTGGTGCTGAAGTTGCCTGAGAATGTGGAGTTGGTGGCATGTGAAACCCGCATGTGGAGCATTCGTTTGTGTGGGATGCTCTACCAGGTTCATTCCTAGATAATGCACTCAAAGCGCACTTAGCATAGAGTGTGAAAACTGAGTTTCCTTGAGAGCTGCTTGGAAGCCTGATGGTGTGTGAAGTTAGTGAGCCAAATGGAGTTGTTCTCCCACAAGAACCACTCGGCTGATTCTTCTTCAATATGCCCTTCACCAACATGCAGTGTTTCCTTGTTTGAAATAGCTCTCACACCAATATTTGCATCTAGAGCTTTTGCATTGAGGGCTATCTGAGAACGGCTGTGGTGCTGAAGTTGCCTGAGAATGTGGAGTTGGTGGCATGTGAAACCCGCATGTGGAGCATTCGTTTGTGTGGGATGCTCTACCAGGTTCATTCCTAGATAATGCACTCAAAGGGCACTAAGCATAGAGTGTGAAAACTGAGTTTCCTTGAGAGCTGCTTGGAAGCCTGATGCTGTGTGAAGTTAGTGAGCCAAATGTAGTTGTTCTCCCAAAATAACCACTCGGCTGATTCTTCTTCAATATGCCCTTCACCAACATGCAGTGTTTCCTTGATTGCATTAGCTCTCACACCAATATTTGCGTCTAGAGCCTTTGCATTGAGGGCTATCTGAAAACGGCTGTGGCGCTGAAGTTGCCTGTGAATGTGGAGTTGGTGGCATGTGAAACCCGCATGTGGAGCATTCGTTTGTGTGGGATGCTCTACCAGGTTCATTCCTAGATAATGCACTCAAAGCGCACTAAGCATAGAGTGTGAAAACTGAGTTTCCTTGAGAGCTGCTTGGAAGCCTGATGGTGTGTGAAGTTAGTGAGCCAAATGGAGTTGTTCTCCCACAAGAACCACTCGGCTGATTCTTCTTCAATATGCCCTTCACCAACATGCAGTGTTTCCTTGATTGAATTAGCTCTCACACCAGTATTTGAGTCTAGAGCCTTTGCATTGAGGGCTATCTGAAAACGGCTGTGGCGCTGAAGTTGCCTGTGAATGTGGAGTTGGTGGCATGTGAAACCCGCATGTGGAGCATTCGTTTGTGTGGGATGCTCTACCAGGTTCATTCCTAGATAATGCACTCAAAGCGCACTAAGCATAGAGTGTGAAAACTGAGTTTCCTTGAAAGCTGCTTGGAAGCCTGATGGTGTGTGAAGTTAGTGAGCCAAATGGAGTTGTTCTCCCACAAGAACCACTCTGCTGATTCTTCTTCAATATGCCCTTCACCAACATGCAGTGTTTCCTTGATTGAATTAGCTCTCACAGCAATATTTGCGTCTAGAGCCTTTGCATTGAGGGCTATGTGAAAACGGCTGTGGCGCTGAAGTTGCCTGAGAATGTGGAGTTGGTGGCATGTGAAACCTGCATGTGGAGCATTCGTTTGTGTGGGATGCTCACCAAGCTTCATTTCAGTCCTAGGCACTCAAAGGGCACTAAGCATAGAGTGTGAAAACTGAGTTTCCTGGAGAGCTGCTTGGAAGCCTGATGGTGTGTGAAGTTAGTGAGCCAAATGGAGTTGTTCTCCCACAAGAACCACTCTGCTGATCCTTCTTCTTCAATATGCCCTTCACCAACATGCAGTGTTTCCTTGATTGAATTAGCTCTCACACAACATTTGCGTCTAGAGCCTTTGCATTGAGGGCTATCTGAAAACGGCTGTGGCGCTGAAGTTGCCTGTGAATGTGGAGTTGGTGGCATGTGAAACCCGCATGTGGAGCATTCGTTTGTGTGGGTTGCTCACCAAGCTTCATTTCAGTCCTAGGCACTCAAAGGGCACTAAGCATAGAGTGTGAAAACTGAGTTTCCTTGAGAGCTGCTTGGAAGCCTGATGGTGTGTGAAGTTAGTGAGCCAAATGGAGTTGTTCTCCCACAAGAACCACTCAGCTGATCCTTCTTCAATATGTCCTTCACCAACATGCAGTGTTTCCTTGATTGAATTAGCTCTCACAGCAATATTTGCGTCTAGAGCCTTTGCATTGAGGGCTATCTGAAAACGGCTGTGGCGCTGAAGTTGCCTGAGAATGTGGAGTTGGTGGCATGTGAAACCCGCATGTGGAGCATTCGTTTGTGTGGGATGCTCTACCAGGTTCATTCCTAGATAATGCACTCAAAGCGCACTTAGCATAGAGTGTGAAAACTGAGTTTCCTTGAGAGCTGCTTGGAAGCCTGATGCTGTGTGAAGTTAGTGAGCCAAATGGAGTTGTTCTCCCACAAGAACCACTCGGCTGATTCTTCTTCAATATGCCCTTCACCAACATGCAGTGTTTCCTTGTTTGAAATAGCTCTCACACCAATATTTGCATCTAGAGCTTTTGCATTGAGGGCTATCTGAGAACGGCTGTGGTGCTGAAGTTGCCTGAGAATGTGGAGTTGGTGGCATGTGAAACCCGCATGTGGAGCATTCGTTTGTGTGGGATGCTCTACCAGGTTCATTCCTAGATAATGCACTCAAAGCGCACTAAGCATAGAGTGTGAAAACTGAGTTTCCTTGAGAGCTGCTTGGAAGCCTGATGCTGTGTGAAGTTAGTGAGCCAAATGTAGTTGTTCTCCCACAAGAACCACTCGGCTGATTCTTCTTCAATATGCCCTTCACCAACATGCAGTGTTTCCTTGATTGAATTAGCTCTCACACCAATATTTGCGTCTAGAGCCTTTGCATTGAGGGCTATCTGAAAACGGCTGTGGCGCTGAAGTTGCCTGTGAATGTGGAGTTGGTGGCATGTGAAACCCGCATGTGGAGCATTCGTTTGTGTGGGATGCTCACCAAGATTCATTTCAGTCCTAGGCACTCAAAGGGCACTAAGCATAGAGTGTGAAAACTGAGTTTCCTGGAGAGCTGCTTGGAAGCCTGATGGTGTGTGAAGTTAGTGAGCCAAATGGAGTTGTTCTCCCACAAGAACCACTCTGCTGATCCTTCTTCTTCAATAAGCCCTTCACCAACATGCAGTGTTTCCTTGATTGAATTAGCTCTCACACCAATATTTGCGTCTAGAGCCTTTGCATTGAGGGCTATCTGAAAACGGCTGTGGCGCTGAAGTTGCCTGTGAATGTGGAGTTGGTGGCATGTGAAACCCGCATGTGGAGCATTCGTTTGTGTGGGATGCTCACCAAGATTCATTTCAGTCCTAGGCACTCAAAGGGCACTAAGCATAGAGTGTGAAAACTGAGTTTCCTTGAGAGCTGCTTGAAGCCTGATGCTGTGTGAAGTTAGTGAGCCAAATGGAGTTGTTCTCCCACAAGAACCACTCAGCTGATCCTTCTTCAATATGTCCTTCACCAACATGCAGTGTTTCCTTGATTGAATTAGCTCTCACAGCAATATTTGCGTCTAGAGCCTTTGCATTGAGGGCTATCTGAAAACGGCTGTGGCGCTGAAGTTGCCTGTGAATATGGAGTTGGTGGCATGTGAAACCCGCATGTGGAGCATTCGTTTGTGTGGGATGCTCTACCAGGTTCATTCCTAGATAATGCACTCAAAGGGCACTAAGCATAGAGTGTGAAAACTGAGTTTCCTTGAGAGCTGCTTGGAAGCCTGATGGTGTGTGAAGTTAGTGAGCCAAATGGAGTTGTTCTCCCACAAGAACCACTCGGCTGATTCTTCTTCAATATGCCCTTCACCAACATGCAGTGTTTCCTTGATTGAATTGGCTCTCACACCAATATTTGCGTCTAGAGCCTTTGCATTGAGGGCTATGTGAAAACGGCTGTGGCGCTGAAGTTGCCTGTGAATGTGGAGTTGGTGGCATGTGAAACCCGCATGTGGAGCATTCGTTTGTGTGGGATGCTCACCAAGATTCATTTCAGTCCTAGGCACTCAAAGGGCACTAAGCATAGAGTGTGAAAACTGAGTTTCCTGGAGAGCTGCTTGGAAGCCTGATGGTGTGTGAAGTTAGTGAGCCAAATGGAGTTGTTCTCCCACAAGAACCAATCTGCTGATCCTTCTTCTTCAATAAGCCCTTCACCAACATGCAGTGTTTCCTTGATTGAATTAGCTCTCACACCAATATTTGCGTCTAGAGCCTTTGCATTGAGGGCTATCTGAAAACGGCTGTGGCGCTGAAGTTGCCTGTGAATGTGGAGTTGGTGGCATGTGAAACCCGCATGTGGAGCATTCGTTTGTGTGGGATGCTCACCAAGCTTCATTTCAGTCCTAGGCATACAAAGGGCACTAAGCATAGAGTGTCAAACCTGAGTTTCCTTGAGAGCTGCTTGAAGCCTGATGCTGTGTGAAGTTTGTGAGCCAATTGGAGTTGTTCTCCCACAAGAACCACTCAGCTGATCCTTCTTCAATATGTCCTTCACCAACATGCAGTGTTTCCTTGATTGAATTAGCTCTCACAGCAATATTTGCGTCTAGAGCCTTTGCATTGAGGGCTATCTGAAAACGGCTGTGGCGCTGAAGTTGCCTGAGAATGTGGAGTTGGTGGCATGTGAAACCCGCATGTGGAGCATTCGTTTGTGTGGGATGCTCTACCAGGTTCATTCCTAGATAATGCACTCAAAGCGCACTTAGCATAGAGTGTGAAAACTGAGTTTCCTTGAGAGCTGCTTGGAAGCCTGATGCTGTGTGAAGTTAGTGAGCCAAATGGAGTTGTTCTCCCACAAGAACCACTCGGCTGATTCTTCTTCAATATGCCCTTCACCAACATGCAGTGTTTCCTTGTTTGAAATAGCTCTCACACCAATATTTGCATCTAGAGCTTTTGCATTGAGGGCTATCTGAGAACGGCTGTGGTGCTGAAGTTGCCTGAGAATGTGGAGTTGGTGGCATGTGAAACCCGCATGTGGAGCATTCGTTTGTGTGGGATGCTCTACCAGGTTCATTCCTAGATAATGCACTCAAAGCGCACTAAGCATAGAGTGTGAAAACTGAGTTTCCTTGAGAGCTGCTTGGAAGCCTGATGCTGTGTGAAGTTAGTGAGCCAAATGTAGTTGTTCTCCCACAAGAACCACTCGGCTGATTCTTCTTCAATATGCCCTTCACCAACATGCAGTGTTTCCTTGATTTAATTGGCTCTCACACCAATATTTGCGTCTAGAGCCTTTGCATTGAGGGCTATGTGAAAACGGCTGTGGCGCTGAAGTTGCCTGTGAATGTGGAGTTGGTGGCATGTGAAACCCGCATGTGGAGCATTCGTTTGTGTGGGATGCTCACCAAGATTCATTTCAGTCCTAGGCACTCAAAGGGCACTAAGCATAGAGTGTGAAAACTGAGTTTCCTGGAGAGCTGCTTGGAAGCCTGATGGTGTGTGAAGTTAGTGAGCCAAATGGAGTTGTTCTCCCACAAGAACCAATCTGCTGATCCTTCTGCAATATGCCCTTCACCAACATGCAGTGTTTCCTTGATTGAATTAGCTCTCACACCAATATTTGCGTCTAGAGCCTTTGCATTGAGGGCTATCTGAAAACGGCTGTGGCGCTGAAGTTGCCTGTGAATGTGGAGTTGGTGGCATGTGAAACCCGCATGTGGAGCATTCGTTTGTGTGGGATGCTCACCAAGCTTCATTTCAGTCCTAGGCATACAAAGGGCACTAAGCATAGAGTGTCAAACCTGAGTTTCCTTGAGAGCTGCTTGAAGCCTGATGGTGTGTGAAGTTTGTGAGCCAATTGGAGTTGTTCTCCCACAAGAACCACTCAGCTGATCCTTCTTCAATATGTCCTTCACCAACATGCAGTGTTTCCTTGATTGAATTAGCTCTCACAGCAATATT